>NC_051051.1:7940610-8242110 GCF_904848185.1 Acanthopagrus latus
TCCATAAATCATCATAAAAATTTTTTTTAAAAAATCAAATATTACTGTCAACAGGTTCGCCACAAAGGGGAGCACTTGTCCAGGAAACCCAGCACGATATTAGAGTTAACAGAGCGTTGTCCATTATGAAAAATTGTTTCAAGTGAATCCACGACAATGTAAATATATACTAATTACACATTTTTCAAATGTAATCTGTGCTGATTATAGTGATTTATATTTTGTAATCTGATGACATGTGATTCAATGCCCTTCGTATATTCCTTGAATTGCAATGAGTCAACAGCCGAAAAAAAAAAAAAAAGTAAACTAGCAGGTACAAACCTATACAGCGGGTGCGGGAGTGGTCCAGCCTAAAACCTGTGTTACATTCACACATGGTGCCCAGGTAGGAGCGGACACAGCGGCCATTTGCACAGCTGCATTCATCCGAATCCTCCTCTGAACTGTCTCCTTTAACGGACAAATAGGCAGGGGAGAAGAACAAATGTGGGACAGAACGAGATCAGAAAATCAGGGGTTGGTTCGGGGCTATTTAATCATTTTGTCTGACATGAGTGTACATTACCGAAGATGCTTTTACCAGGGTTGTAGTTGGCAAAAGCTGCCAGGAAATCCTGCTCCCCATCAGACTCAGTCTCCAGATGCATCTCACACAGTCGACTGAACATCTCTGAACGCAAGGAAATAAACGTCTTTTTAGATCAAAACAGAGGAGAAGCTGAAGGTTACTCTGGTCGCTCAGTGTCCTTAGCTCACCTGAGTTTCTGGGTGGACAGGTGTTACACTCGGGCCCCCAGCCCCGACCGTAGTGACAGCAGCACTCTGAGTAGGTCACCACCAAGCCGTTCCTGGGCTCGCTGCAGATCAAGCCCTCGTCAACCTGCAGGAAACACACGTCCTTGTGGGCTGCAGTACGATCTGGGTGAAAAAGGAGCATAAATAAACAATTACAGGTACAACGTGAGAATTCGGATACATTTGGAATCAGAGTGTTTTTATCCATTTCAATTACAGTACAGGAAGCCACATTCAGCCAGTCCTAAGTAAAGCTGTGTTATGTAAGCCGGTGGAAGACGTCCAAATTACCAAGTGTACATTTGTTAAATTATTTGTGCAATATGTGAGAATGTTCGTTAAAGACATTGTACTATCAACAGAATGTAAAAAAAGAGCCGTTTTGATGTTATGACGTCTGTGTTGCAGAGATATCCTTTGAAGGTAGCATGCTAACCAGCTAGCCTCTCCCCATCCCAGGCCAAAGGTCCTGTGCTACACGTGCAATCACTAACAATTTTCCAACTGACTGAGCTAACAGCAGCTCCGCTAAGTAGCAGCAGGGGGTTACTCTGGTGATACACTGCCCCCAAATTTTTTTGCACCTCTAAAGGATAAATGTGTGTTTTTGTTACCCTCAATCTACGTACAGATGAAGGATGTTGGTCACATGTTAGAATACTCAAACAAATGTAACATGTAAAGGTTATGAAAAACATATATATACAGTATATAAATAAAATACCTAGAAATCAGAGTGAAATTGCCATAGTGTGTATAAAATGTATCAACCTTTGATTCGTTTTGATATGTTTATTATGGCTGGGGGTAGCAGAGGTCAAGAGTCTATACAAGCACGTATTAACCAAAGAGCAGAAACTCGTCCAGCCCATAACAAAGTGGCTGCCTGTATACAGTAGCTATAACACTTTTTCAACAATGTACTTAATAATATATAGTATATTGTACAGTACGGAGATCTGGTCATGGCCTGTGGCAATGAGTCCATACATTGAATTATTTTTCATAATTAAAACTATGAAAATTATATTCAAATATTTTTTCCAAACTCAAAAGAAAACAATGTCATATCTTGAAATGAAAACCAACTTCACATTACTATGATTCTGAATGTCACTGCCATGCTCATGAGTGTTAATGTGTAGTACATATATATCGAGGGTGTGTGCATATTAATGTACAGTGCATGTGGCAACATGACAACAATTATCGGGAGTGAGGAGCAGCTTGAAATTCTCGTGGCGTCTCTGTTTCAAGTGTCAAACATACTGCTGTAGCAACACTGAGGGTAAGATAATGATGATGAGACGCCTGTGGTCATGTTTTTCTTTGTTTTTTCTTGATGATGATGAATCCTGGGCAGAACTATCAGAACTGATTTTCCTCAACGCTAATCTTTCATGCACTTACAGTCTTCTGTGCTTACAAGTAAAACATGGGTGCAGCTTGCAGTGTTTGGCTGACATGAAAGAATCGCAGTGGCTGCTTTTGTTGCTTTGACGATGAAGATACGCTGACGGTTTACTGTCGTTAGCCCAGCAGCTTATTGTTACAGATCAACTGTGCATCACAATTATATGTTATGTGTTTGATATAATTGTGTAGATAGAGAATGATGGTTTTCATTCATTTCATTCATTCATTACTCAGGATGAATGAAGTCCGCTGGCATCCAACACATAATGCTCTGTGAATATATTTCATGCAATATTCATCAGCAATGAGCTCAGGCCATTCTGTACTTAATATTTAGTTTTTTCATAAGGCTGAGTTTGTGTTGTATCTAACAGAGCAAATCAATTTCATCATCTAAAATAACACAGACAAAGGAGACACAAATTGTTTTTGCAAAGAGACATGCAGAGAAAATGCAATCAAAGTAATAAAAGTGATAACTTTTTTTCTCACAGTGAACATACTCTGATAGTGCTTTGTGTGCATAAATGCATACTTTCGATTTGTATGCTTAATAAGGTATCTCTCCAAGAATGGGAGCTGTCTCTATAAAGTGGGTAAGAGGGAAAACGGCAGTGCAGGCCAGATGGGACACAAACTGGGAGGAATTACAAGGAGCAAGATGAGCGGCAGATGTAAGCCAATACTCATTTTGATCATGCTCGCGGTCATGCTCGGGAGAGCTGACGCTCATTTTACCCACCGTCATAGACGCACTGTTTCAGCGCTGCACTGAAGGTGAGGGGAGGGTCGCAAAAACAGTGAAAGGAGCCGGGCGTGTTCTCACACCTCCCATTCTTACAGTACGAGGGGTCCTGGCACTCATTCACATCTGCAAAGGGCACCACAGACACTGGTTACAGTATGAACATCTGCTTGGGGCCAGCTCTTAGTCTGCAGGTGGTGGACACAATAATGGAGAAGAACCTGTGCTACATAAGGAAATTCTGCACAATAATCCCGCAACAAACTATGCTGTAATGTTCAGTTTTTCCTGAAATTGTTTCACAAATACTTTGACTCAGCTGTGTGCTGATTATTGAGGCTGTCGTGTTTTTGCATTGCCTCATTTCATGTTCAGCCTCATTACATAGCAGTACCAGATAATGTTAACAGGCCACAGAGAGTCGAATCTCAGCAAAAACTGAACATCTTCAGCCTCAGATGCAGCATTCAATGCAATGATATGGCAGCGGTTTATTGTGTCCACCCCCTGTATGTCTGGTTTTCCTTCCATAAATGTTGCATGCAAGGTTCTGCTTATGGCAAAATGAGATTTGGTCATGCATAATATTGCAGTTGGCCTCTGGTAAACATGCAACCACACTGTGAAATCTGCAAAAATGCTGCAGGTTAAAACAGGAAACCTGGTTCCAGCAACACTGTGACTGAGGAATCTTTTTTATGTGCCAAGATGTTTGCAGGCAGTTTGCAGAGAAAATGATACTGACATTTAGGCCAGTGTGTACTGTGATGTGGGAGCAACAAGTTTCTAGTATTCATTTGTTTCTGTTTTTTTTTTTCTTTCGCTTTATTCAAGTGTCAGCATGTCACTAGATGGAAACCTGAGGGTCTCCAATGGATTCAGTATTAAAAATAAAAAGATCTGAACTGAGATTTACAACTCCTCTAGTCCAACTTTTTTAAAAGACAGATTCACATTCACTCAGTCCCAAGAACACAATTTAAAACAACTCGTTGATGTGAATAAAGAATATCTGGCTTCCCAGAAGCACAGAAGACTTCGGGATGAGTGCACAGTTACAATCAATTTTCAGAAAATGCTTCCATAAAATGACTGGTGATGGCAAAAGTTGGTTTGAGGCTAATCAGTGTTCATCCATTGATTCATTTTGTAGTCATATTCATATCAAGGGAGACCAGAGTCGTCCCTCCCTAAGATGTTATCTCGCAGCTTTTCTCTGTTTGTCTGAATACAAACAAAGGGAGGCTTCCAGGTGCTCGGACCACTTCAAGTGGCTCCTTTCAAAGCCAAGATGCAGCAGCTTGATATGGAAGTCCCTCTGAATTGCAGCACAGCTGTGGAGGAAACCCTGTTTTTGCTTTTCGTATCCACAATTGAGCCTGAACCCAAAGAGTGTGACCGCAGGTGAGGCTCAAAAGGGAGATTCATGAGGGTATTTTAGCTCTGTTTTTAATAATCACAGCCACCTCAAAGTCTGCATTATTACAGCTGGTGTCTCTCACCAGTGGCTAAATGTCAAGATCATAAATAAGATACAAGGTCTACTGGACCACCTAACTTTAGGCTGTTCCTTCCCTGTCACCTCCTGTAATGCTCTCCTTTGTGGGAGGGAACTAAAGTCTATATAAAGACGACAGGGTCATACTCCGGAATATACAGTATCTCTATACAACTATGTATATCAAAAGATCTTTATGTGAACAGATGGTGCCTCCAGGATAGCACACCAGTTGCTCAGAGCACAGTGGCAACTTTATAAATGAACGGGGAACCACAGTTTCAAACTCAGAGGCACTGACTATTGTCCCAGCAGTGCCACACTCAGCTGTAAACAGCCACAGTAAACATTGTTAGCCACTTGCGAGAAGGACGGCATCATCGGCAAATAACAGCACCTCACTGTCAACAAAGAGGGAGTTTCCAGACGCTGGCTCAGGTGTGTCTATAAATATGACACACTCGTTGGACTTCAGAGCCCGACCTTGAACACGGTTGGCCTTAAAGCAAGAATACAAACACATCTCCCATCCTGAGTGTTACGAGAACAGAGTTGACCACACTTTCCAAAAATTGCTGCAGCACAGCCTTTTAATTTTTTCCTTTTAAATGCACGTCCACGAACTCCTGTCCATATCATCAGCAAACCTTGGCTCGATGATTGGGTGAATGTAGTCCATCTCAGTATCAGGTGGCGATCTGTTCAGATCCTATTCATCAATAATGTCAGAGCAACAGCTTCAGAGGTCTTGGGATAACAACAACTACTTTTTTGTCCTGAAGTTTCAATATATAAATATAATATAAAAGGTAATATTTGTGACTAGTGTTTCAGGAATTCAGACAACAGTTACAGTAAATCATGATTTGGACGTCAACTTCTCACTTGATTTATATCAGGATAGAATATGTGAGCCTTAATAAAGCTCTGAGGGCTATGAACGGAATATTTAAACACCACTCTTTTATTTCAGCACTTCTATATGTTTATTCCATCCAAATGTGTTCCCATGGCATTACTTTTATTTGTGCCATTATGTGGTTTAGCTTAGGATGGCTATATAATACTTCTTCCACTTTCATCATCCTGCCATCGATATATGTAACAAATACTCCCCCCCGAAAAAAAATCTAAAATGTGAATCTCAGATTACACAAAATCCTCTTCAGCCACTACAATGTGATGAAAACCCTTCTGATGTATAACATGCAGACTCATTCAGCATGCTCACACCATTTGCAAACATCTTTAACTGTGATCACAAATCACAACTTGAGAATAAAGCCTCTCCATCCTCACGATCTACAAAGCTCAGTGTCTATTCTCGCCTCTGGTTAGTAAAATAACACCTACAAAAATGTTAGTAGATTCCTTCTGCGCATTTCTTTTCCTCTTGGCGCGGAAATAACTTTTGTCTCACATGTACTGCTTCCCACAAGCGCAGACAGCCAACACTTCGTTTTGTGCTTTTTCCAGGATAAACTGCTGTTGCCCACCACTGCCTTGTTGCTCTCTATAACCCTCCGACTGAGTGTCTGCACTCACCAGCCTGCTCCTCGGGGGTCACACAGCTGTTACGGTCGGTGGCCAGCATCCAGGGCGGAGAGCAGATGCAGTAGTACGACCCTGGAGTGTCCACACAGTGGCCGTTCTTACAGTTGGCCGGGTCCTCACACTCATTTACATCTGCAGAACAACAGGGTTTACTCACACCTCAGGGCGTTTTGCTTCCAGTGGCTACATGGATGCACTTGGGACACATTTACTCACCTGCTACTGTTGTCATCTCACACCTCTGCTTGTTAACGTCCGGAGTCCAGGGACGGTTACAGTTGCAGTAGAAGGAGCCTTCGGTGTTGACGCACTGACCGTTAGTACACATAGACTCATCGTGGCATTCGTTCACATCTGCAGGTGAAGATACAGCCATGAAGAACAACATGAGTCTATCCAAACATCTACAAACTGCTCCGTCTTTACAGATGTGAACAAAGCTTATTTCTTTTTTACATTTCGTATCCAGGTACTTACCAATGCACTCAAGAAGGTTGCTGTCATAGTAGAAGCCCTGCTGACAGTAGCACTCGTAGCCCGGCAGCGTGTTCTCACAGTGACCCTTCTTACAGATTTCATCGGCAAACAAAGAACACTCGTCGATATCTGCAGGCAAGGCAGGAGAAATACATTCTCAGTGACAGACGGGGGGGAATTAGTGAAAAAGTGTTTTTCAATCTAATGAGGACAGTTCTTGTGTATGTCCATGAGTGTTGCAGAAGCTACTTGGTACCAATGATTTCAAACTGGAAGAAGTTAAACCACAGCAAAGCCACCTGAGGAATAAATCTAGTTTGGCACACTAAAGCTATTTACAATCAAACTGCACGTGAGAAATGATCAGAAACTTAGAAAAATAAAAATAGATTGTACACATTTAATATGAAATTCTAACAATGTGTGATACAAAAAAGTCACACGCCAGCAGAGTTGGAAAGTTACAAGGTACAAATACTTTGTTACTGATGTTTGATTACACTGTTCCCCAGCATTGGTTACTGCAACGGTAAACATTAGGAACTGACAACTACTAGGGACAAGGATATGTAGAAGGGTATTTTACTAGTGTTACTGTAATCATTTATTCATATCAAAACAGAACCTCTGTCCACATTCATTCATAACTTATCACTGTCACCTGGTGCAAATATAGTTATATATATATATATATATATATATATATATATATAATATCTACCATGGTAGGCAGGCAGGCTGTACAGCAGTCCTTCATCGAGGTAGAGGCCTAACCCGTTCGGACACAGGGAGTGGAACTCAGCTGAGTGGGGAAGACCAGGCAGAGTTGAATAAACAGTCCATACGACATAGAGTAGATACAGAATATTACCTAATGTTCACCTTTTAGGTCAATTCTCAAAACATATCCAATGTATTGACTTGAAGACCCGCCAATAATCACTGCACGTGTAGCTTACAGTAAGGTATGACTTGGTTGACTGCGTGTTTACTTGCACGTTTCTCAGGTAAATGTACCTGACTGGGTGACGGGGCAGGGGTAGATCTCACAGTGGTCTCCCCAGCCCACTCCAATGGAGCAGCAGCACTCCTGCTTGGTGACGTTGGTGGCCAGGACGCTGTCGCAGAACACGGTATCATCGAGGTTCAGGTAACACTCCTTCTTCTCGTCCATCAGCACTCGAACTGCTGCAGGAATAAACACCGTGGGCATTAGGAAATCCAGTGACTGGAATGGACTGTTTTTTTTTACCTTTGGGTTTAATACTTTGAAGCCTGTAATTCAGTTCATATAGAACGCAGGATTTGGTTATTTATGACCAATGATTATAATTGTTTGGCTTTGAGGATTTGCAGGCCAAACAATTACGGTTGGTTTGAATCTGAACTGACATGTTTTGGGTTCGGGACAGGCAGGGATCAAATGTTCAGGCCCGGTTAAAGCTGCGGGATAAATGTGGGTCTACAGTAAAGCACAGGGAATCAGAGCAGGCTTACCCTCACAGCTGTGCTTGTCCTCTGAGAGGACATAGCCGTGATTGCAGACACACAAATACGAGCCGGGTCTGTTCTCGCAAGAGCCGTAGGGCTGGCAGAGGCTTCTGTCTGCACATTCGTCTATGTCTGAAAGGGAAATCACACATGCTGCTCACACACAAGTATTTGTTTCAGTCCAAACACCATCTGAGACACAAACAATTTTTTTTTAAAGAGCTTGAGAATGTAGCCATCGGATATATTTGGCTATATTATAGCTTCCAGCTAATTCTCCCTATAAAACTTTCTGCTTTGTGGAAACTTTTGGAACGGTTTGATCTTTCTTTCATTAATAATGTTTCTATTCCTGTTTATTTGATCTTACTCATTACTTTCTTTACTTCCTCCGCCCTCATGTCCTTAGGTCCTTTTCTCCTCCTATCTGCCTTGTCTGGCTTCATTTTCTCTTGTAAAGCACTTTGTAACCTTGTTAAGAAAAGTGCTTTAAAGTTTCATATTATTACATTTGTTCAGACATTTCAAATATTTGCAGATGTGGTGTCAGTAGCATGTACTTTTTGACTCAAAATCCCACAGTGTGATGTTATTGAGAGACACCTGCCAGTGATGACGCACAAATAATGAGTCATAAGCTATAACAGTCACAGTTTAGTGTTTACTTTTGGGTTGATGAGTTTCCATCATGCAGGACATAGTGAATGAGTAAATGAGACTTCTACCCTGATTTTATTAGGGCCCGAGCAGGGAAACCTGTAAGGTCCCTATTGTTATTCTAACTTTCGACTTTTTTGTCCCAAATTATCGCATTTTTCACTGCCTGAACATACTGCAAAACTCACTGAACTTGGAATATAGGTCAGACCGGGCGAAAATGTTTATAAGCTATTATTGTTGCAAATTTCTACTTATATCTATGTGTTCCCTGAATTATGCTGAATCTCGTGATGTAGGCCACGCCCATTTCTGCCTCTGTTTTTTTTTTCCTCGTCAATTGGCCAAGTGTCTTTTTCAAACTCCTCCTGGGCAATTTCACCGATTTGAAACTTTGCACACAGCAAACAAAAACCTTTTTTTTGACAAAAAATTATCAAAAGTATTTTGATATTTTGAAGAATACTCAAGTTATTAAATGACAACTCCCTGCTGATTCTGCTCAAAGCAGGAAATGTTGCATATCTCCACAGTCCTAATGACATGAAACTCAGGTTACTACTTCCACATGAGCCCCTGAGGCTCTGTGCAAAATATTTGCAGATGACCACTGGGTGGCTCTCTTTAAATTTAAGTATTTTATACCTCCACATCGTTTGGGGGGATTAACACCAAACTTCGTACAATTATTGCCAAATGCCCTCCTGACGATTGCTGACAAAAGGTGTTACCATCGGACTCTATAGCGCCCCCTGGAATATTAATATCCAAACCCCACCTCCGACATGCACATACATGAGCAACATTCGGTATGCATTTGTATCATGACCAGACACACGAAAAACATCTGGGGTATTAAAGAAGTCGGCCATTTTGATTCAAAGTTCTCATTTCAGTGCACCCTCTGACAGCGCCACTGCCTGACGCACGTGGACTGCGAATCAATTATCAAAACCTAACTGACCACAAATTACTTTGAGGGATTTTTCACCTATAGCCCATTTTGTATTTATGTAGATTGCAGGGAGTTCCTCTGACTGAAATGAAAATGAAATACCACTTGAGGGGCAAAATGTGTTCCCTCCGCAAGAAAGACAATGTTCTGCATTTTACATACATTACTGTGCAACTACTACATACTACAGAATAAAGCCATTGGAACAAGTAATTGAATTTTTCTTTCAAAGTTTATTTTTTTATTAAAAAAAAAAAAAAGAAATTGTGTGGGAACCGGAGCACCCGGAGAAAACCCACACAGGCATAGGGAAGGCGTGTTAAAGGGATATTCCGAGCAACTTTAATCCATGGTCTAACACATCCTGACACCGAGTAAGACCCCCCCTCGACAAACTGCCATCAAAAGGCCACAAATAATGCTCAGAACAGCACCAAACTTCAGCAACAGTACAAACAGGGTCCCAGCACATAGTTTGAGGCATCCAACCTCCGCTAGCTTAGCCAGATTGCTATTGTAAAGTCAACATAACCCACCTGCTGCAGCTTCCTGTTGTGGTGAAGCCCTGCGTGTCAATTACCAAGTGCAGTTAGAAATGCTCAGTTCCGTTGTTTTACCTGCCCGCTCTCGATAATAACTGTTATAAACTGGCAGGCAAGACATATAAGAACTTTGAATGCATTTCCATAGAGTAATAATCATATATTTTCATCCTTGCGGAACTCTGCTGCACTTGGTAATCGACTCGTCGAGACTTCCCCACAAAAGGAGAGAGCTGTGAGTTGTGTTGACTTTACAGTAGCAATTCGGCTAAACCAGCTGAGGTTTGATGGCTTGAACTATATGCTGAGACCCTATTTGTACTGTCGCTGAACTTTGGTGCTGTTCTGAGCATCATTTGTAGCTTTCTGCGGGCAGTTTCTTGTTGGAGGCGTATACTGCAATGTATTGTCAGTGTGAGGCCATTTGAGGTCTGCCAACTTGATCTCTCAACTTGGGCTCTTAACCTTACACCTTTATATCCCTTTAACTCCACACAGACAGCACACATGTAGCTCGTCTAAAAGACACAGTATGGGAAGCATTTCTGATTAGCTCCTCGTACTATGTCTGCAAGAGTGTGCTGCTGTTTGGATGTAACACTGATGTAGTGCCAACCCATGCCCGACCACATATGACATGTGGTATCTACTGGCTGTCCACAGTAGAGATGTTCTTGATGTTGATGTTTGATGGCAACTGTGACAGCTTGAGTTGTTGAAGCCATCTCACTTCTTCCACTTCTGTGGTTTCTTCAATCCCAGGAAGTGACGGACTCTTTTCCAGGAAGACTTTTTTGGTTTAGCTGGGTGAGTCTCCTTGGAGACTTGAGTCACGTCAAGTTCAAAGGCCGGGGCAGAAGCGATGGATTCCTGCTCACATGCCTTTTCTTCAGGGATTTTGGTCACCTCCAGAAGTTCGGGGGCCGAAACAGTATCGATGAACTCTTGCTTGCGTGCCTTCTCCTCGGGGATTTTGGTCACCTCCAGAAGTTCGGGGGCTGAGGTAGTAGCGATGGACTCCTGCTTGCACGGCTTCTCCTCTGTGATTTCAGCTTCCTTCAACGCCTTAAGCTCTGTGGAGAGGACAAGGCTGAGAGAGACCTGAGCAGTAAGCTGACTTTTCAGCTCCTCCATTTGTCTCTCATAATATTTCTCCTTCTCCAGGGTCTTTTGCTTGAGTTTGTTTATTTCCTCGGTCATTCTGTGACGGAGGTCGTTCTGCTCAGCCTTCAAGTTGGTAATGACCTGCAAGTCTCGCAACACTGCATCAGCGTGAGCCTTGACTTCTTTCTCAAGCTCCCGTTGCAGACTTTCAGCCTGCTGTCTCACAGTGAGGACTTCAGATTCATACCCTTGGCTGATTTTGTTCAGTTTGTCTTGGAGAAGGTTGTTCTTCAGCTGCTCCACCTGGAGTTCAGCAGTATACTTGTCCTGGCTGGATGCTTGTGCTATTTCCAGCTTGTTGTGTTGCTGTTGAAGGAGTTTTCTTTGCTGGGCTTCGCCCTGAAGCTCGTGTTTGAGAGTCTCAACCTGCTGTCTGACTTCAATGACATCAGTTTCATACCTAACATAAGAACAGATACGTTGAGATTAGTATAAGGATAAACATACTACACTGTAACTCTTATATGTACGCACATAATATATGCAATATATAATACTTCACAGTGAGGACTTCAGATTCATACCTTTGGCTGATTTTGTTCAGTTTGTCTTGGAGAAGTTTGTTCTTCTGCTGCTCCACCTGGAGTTCAGCAGTATACTTGTCCTGGCTGGATGCTTGTGCTATTTCCAGCTCGTTGTATTGTTGTTTTCTTTGCTGGGCTTCGCCCTGAAGCTCTTGTTTGAGAGTCTCAACTTGCTCTCTGACTTCAATGACATCAGTTTCATACCTGACATAAGAAAAGATAATATGAGATTAGTATAAGGATAAACATACTACACTGTAACTCTTATATGTACACACATAATATATGCAATATATAATACTTACCTGACTTTAAGCTGATTGTAGGAGATACTGATCTGATCCATTTCGTTCTGAAGAAGACTGTTTTTGTCCTTCTCCGCCTGGAGGTCAGCTTGATACTTCTCCTCGTTGATTAAATGGGCAACCTTCAGCTCCTCGTAATCTTTATGAAGATCCTTCTTCTTCTTCTGCCTGGTGTTATCTCTCACCTGAGTAGCTATCTTTGCGCTGCTGAGAGTTGCATCATCGCTGTATTTTCTCAGCCGCTCTAGCTCTCTTGTAGTCTCTTTACCCCTGTTAATATACATTTCTTTCAGGGTTTTCTGCTTTTTCAGCTGCTCTCTTGTATCTTCGAGCTCTTGGATAAGTTTCTCCCGAGACATGTCTGTGGGGCGTTCGCTAGAGTTCTCCATTTTGTTCGGCTGGTACTGTTGTCGCGGATAAACAAATACCATCACCTTGTTCCTCACTTTCCTTTCTCACGATAACACGGATGTGTCTGCGTTCGAAGAAAGATCGGACTGACAAAGTGTTGTCCTGCAAACCTGCCCTTTATATAGGCACGGAATGGAATGTTGCTGTGGAGGTTCTATTTGGCTTGATTGTTTTGCTTTGATCACCATAGACACACACAAATGCAAACACACACACACACACACACACACACACACACACACACGCACACGCACACACACACACATACACACACACACACAACAAATAAAATGTCAAAAACAAAAAATGGTGTCTCAGTTTAAAGTAATTAACATCATACATTTCATGGTAATTGTGTTGTTGTTGTTTTTTTAACATCTCTGTACCGATCATGTTAATCCATGATTACTCATTATCCTCTACATTCTTTCCTAATCACCCACCACCATGAAAAGAGACACGTAACCACACCAGATAAAGGCAACAGTACATGTGGCATTTGTGAAACCACTGCAGATAGACTTACTAAAATGTAGTCATATTTCCCAGATGTTTCAAGACACAAATGTTGTTGACATAAAATACTTTTAAATAAAATAAAGTACTACAGACCAATTGCTATAGCTAGAATACTATCTAAAGTGTTAGAACGGATCTTGCTTGATAGGCTTCAAGAATATGCTATAACTACTGACAACCAGTTTGGATTTAGAGCTAAGCTAGGCACTGACTTGTGTATTTATCAGAATCAGAAATCCTTTAATGTCCCACAGACGGGGAAATTTGTTTGTCACAGCAGCGACATAATATTACAAAAACAGAAACATATTACAATAACAGGAACAATAGCAAAAAATAAGCAATAAAATTAAAAAGGGAAGAAATAGACATACATACATATTTACATGATGTAGTGCAAAATTAACAGCGGTTTTTGTTTTGTTTTTTTAACACAGATTTTAAATACAGATAATAAATAGGGAATAAATATGGGTGTATGAAATTGACCAGAACCCTAACCCTAACCTGTACTTTTCAACCTGTATATGGATGGTCTGTCTAGAGAATTAGAGGAGTGTAACACTGGATGTATGGTGAGGAATCAACTTATTAACCATTTAATGTATGCTGATGATTTAATCATTATGTCACCATATAGTGCTGACTTACAGCAACTGCTCAGAGTTCGTACAAAGTTTGGTTTGGAGTTTGACATCAAATTTAATCCCGAAAAAAGTGTCATCATGATAGCCAGAACTAAGGAGGATCAGAAGCTCAAGTTTCCCTCCTTTTGCTTGTCTGAGCAAGAACTACATATTGAACCCAAAGTAAAACACTTAGGGCATATCATCAGGAATGATCTCAATGATGATGCAAACATCTACGTGTGTTTCCCCCAACAGCGCCACAGCCCAACGTTGCAGCTTTAATTACATTTACACCAGAAGTTTTGTCTCTACTGTCTCTGTCTCTTAAAAGAGGAGAAAGAACAGTAGAGGCTTAAAGATACTGTACATGAGTCAGCTACTATTTACGAGAAAGATGATCAACAGCATTCTGTTTGCTGGTAATGTCATAAACCTCGATGATATGAAGAGACTAACCTTGGCATCTCCGGCCTCCGATCAGCATGTAGCCCTTCTGGCACTCACAGTGGTACGAGCCCATGCTGTTGATGCAGCGGCCCCTCTGACAATTTGACGGCCTCTCACACTCATTGATATCTGAAGGGAGGGATATAGAAACAGTGTGTTGGAGTGTGACGCACCAGTTACTCCTGAATTTTACAGTCCGATTCTATCTATTGAGTTTACAGGTGATAAATAATTCCATATTGGTAATTCATGCCTTCACAGTGGCTGCCCTCCTGTGTGCGCTGGTATCCCGGGTAGCACTGGCACTGGAACGAGCCTTCCGTATTGATGCAGCGCCCGTAGGCACACAGCCTGACATCCTCGCACTCATCGATGTCTGATTGGGGAAAAGGAAAAACATGCAATCTGTAGCACGACAACGGACGGCAAAATACTCAGCAGCACTATGAGCAACTTAGTCGATGTGATGTCACGTTAAGGAGAGGTTAGCGGGACTTACCACTGCAGCCTTTGCTGTCTGAAGATGGGAGGAAGCCCTCGTTGCAGAGGCAGCGGTAAGTACCAGGGAGGTTCTCACAGCGGCCATTAGGACAGATGCCGGGCTTCTGACACTCGTTAATGTCTGGAGGAACGTGCGGGAGAGATTAAACGAAGCCACATCGCAGTGATGCAGTGTCACCGTAATAGTGCACAAGTTGAAACAAAAGGTCTTGGTGCAAAAACATATTTCCAGAAGTCCAACACTGATGAGGGGAGTGATTGCTCATATTTTTAAAAAATAAATGAGCGATACATTTCGCTGCACAGCAGGATTGTACTCACCATAGCAGATTCCATTTCGGGCCTCATGACCAGGCAAGCACGGGATGCACTCATAGGAGCCCGGTGTGTTCTCGCACTGCTCATTGGGACAAGTGTCTGGGTTCAGACACTCATTTATGTCTGGAATTAGTGAGAACAAGTTTCACATACTGTTGTTTAGATTGGCCACAAGTCTCCACGGACGAACAAGCATGTTATAGAGACACGGACATAGTGAGCACTGCGTCAGTGGAAAGGCTGCGGCACTGAGCTCCATAATGGCATAATAATCAGTGTCTTTGTACCTTCGCAGACCGTATGACGGTGTGACTTGCTCCGAAACCCGCTGTGACATTCGCATTTATAAGAACCGGGCAGGTTCACACACTGGCCTCCGATGCCGCAGATGTCCTGCTTTGAGCACTCATTAACATCTGCACAACAGAAAAGGACAGAGCCAGTGAAGGAGCTGATAACTCACAGAAGAAACACTTTAAAACGGAAACCAACTCAATCTAACTCACCTATGCACTTAAGTCTCCCGTGCTGCACCATGTGTTTATATCCCTGACGACAGTGGCACTTGTAGCTTCCCTCTATGTTGATGCAGAGGCCTCTGCCATGGCCACACGGGTCTGACTCACACTCATTATTATCTGGACAACAGGGGAGAAGAGTGAGAAAACACTGACTGTACAGGACGGAAACAGTGCTGAATGTTACAGACAGACAGCAGAGAGTCATAAAGGTCAGAGGACATGACACTCAAACATCTTACTATCAGTTCTATTACCATACATGCCGAAAGTCTTACAAATCCACTTATCTAAATGTAAGAAAACACAATGCTTGCGTTCAAGCCTTAAAATCAATCAATACAAACTTGAATGTTTGAATGAAATACATGATTGTGTCTGACTTGAATTGATTATGTTCATGTTTTGTGCTCTTCAGCATTCCCAGTTGTTAATTTAATTATGAGTTTAATGTTAATGTTAGAAGTTCAGCCAAGGACACATAATAAGTACCTCATTCATTATAATATGACTGACAAATGATAAAGTCCAAGCACCTTTCTACTGGACATTAGATCCAGTGCTAGATCCTACATTTCCCATAATGCACGATGAATACAACCTTTCATTAGGAACATATAAAACATGTTATACTGTAAAACACGAGTTGTCCTGCTTATGACGAGCTGAATTGACTCCTGTGTGTAAAGCTCAGTAAGCTAAAAGTCATCAATACAGATGAATGGAAAATGCTTGATTTAGAAGCTAATTTAAAAGTATCATAAGCAATCAAATTTGTTTTATGAGGACCAATTATTATTGGTAATTGTGGAACAATAATAGCTTTAATTTATAATGTAATTACTATTTTTGATTATATAATTATAAAGTCTGAGGCAAATCTGTGTTTGTAGTCACACACACAAGAGGCACGACAAAGATCAGGTCAGTCAGGGTCGGATAAGAATAGAAACAGCCAGATATTTCCCGAGGCTTAAATCAGAAAAATGTCAAATCTTTTCATCTGTCACTCGTTTTTTTTTTGTTTTGTTTTGTTTTTTTATCCAACGCTGATAGTGACTAGATCCAAGAGCTGAAGTTACTATTTTTTAACACAAACACTTCCTGGAACCAGCTCGACTTGTGTTTGCCAGGGGGGACACTCGCACACGAGCGACTCCGCGAGAACATTTCTTGTGGCTTCTCGTGATTCAGCCCTACACCTCCTCTGACCACCGCCTCTTACCCTCACAGATGTTCCTCTGCGGGTTGAGATGGTAGCCGGGGTGACAGTGACAGATGTGGCCGTTGAGGCTGTTCTCACACTCCCCGTGACCACAAATGTTCCTTAGCTTGCATTCATCTGTCTCTGCTACAAGAGAGGACCAGCATCATATATATAAACATGCATATATATATATAAAAACACAAAGTAGATGTGATCACTTAAAGGGACAGTTCACCTCAGAATGAAAAGTCTATATTTTTCCTCTTACTGGAGATACTGAAAAAAAAAATTACAGATGTTTGACCCTCTCCAAGTAACAGTAAAACATTTTTTCCAAGGCCTGTAATAATGAAAAACATGAATAAAAACAATGATTTGAATGATTTAATGACTAATCTCAAATATTAAAAAATCACGACACAACACTTATCATTTAAAAAAACAAAACTCAGTAACTCACGCCAAAAATCTAGATAAGGTAGCAGGTAAGAGGAAAAACATATATTTATTGACCTCTGAGTGAAATGTCCCTTTAATATAATATATTAATGGTTTACGATTTTAGGTTCAACATGGGTGTTCTCAGCTTTATATCAAGCTAAGAACACCCATGCTGAACCTAAAATCCCAAATCTACGGCCAAGTTCACACAATTCTTAGTTATATAAAATGCCTTGGTCTTTTTGAGGATTCGCTCAGAGAGACAGAAAGATGCTTTTCAACAATCAGAAGTGAACACACGAGGCAGGTTAGACAGAGTAAGAGAGCTGGAGAGCAAAACAGATGGAAGCATTAGTTTCCAGCTCCTCTAAGTAAACCCTGTTGTATTTTTGGGTCAGTGTTTATCTGTGATATCTTTGGCTGAGAGTTTTTTTTTTGCTTTTTATAGACATGCTTGTGGAAGTGTGAGTTACATAACCTGCTTTTAAGAATTAACACAAACTGTCGTTGTGGAAACAGTTGCTCAGAGTGTGAACATAGCCTCGGGCCTGGTTCATGCATCATGGGTGAAAACACACAGCATGTGAAGTGTCAGTGAAGAAGCATGCGTCCGATCGGATTTAACTTTTAATCCAGGCTCATCTCATCCACATCGGATCTTTCGCATGCTGTCATAAACGATGTTCATGTCGTTTGTGACTGGGCGTTGTGCACCGTCAGTTTTGAAGCACATGTAACATGAAGTAGCCCTCACAGAAAGTAACTCCCTACGAGCTTAAAGCAGAACAGGTGAATGTGAAATCGAGGTTCGCAGGCGACTCACGCAAGACTTTGGTCTGTGTTTCGAAGGGGACGCTCTCTGGGGTCAACCTGATGATCGTCGGAGGGGTGGGTTTAACAACTGCGGATCCAACAGAGGAGACATGAAATGGACAGACCTCAGGAGGAAATGTGACATCATGAACTCTAGATACTCTTGTCTTCACCACACACTGGCAGACTTTCTCTACTACAGTAGGACCCAGTATCATAAAAGGTGTTTCAGCATGCTCTACCACCCATCACCAGAATTAACGGAGGACGGATATGACTACTGCTGGAGGGAGAGGTGAGTTTACCAGGCACGCGAGGACCGCTGGTGGTGGTGGTGGTGGTGGTGGGAACCTGTTGGGCAGCCGTCGTCGTCTCTGGCGGCCTGTCCTGATTGAAAGAGATAATCGTGTTTAACAACAGTGGAAAATCAGTTGCTACTGAGTCAAAAGCTGAAGTCGTTTCTTACCAGCCAGTTTGGTCCTGCAAGGAAAAGAGACAGAGGCGTGTTAAAACTGGGACTTGACACAAGAACTCTCTAGTAGAAATGTTTGATGAACAGCACTCGAGGACTCACCCTCCTTGGGAGGGAAGATGATGGTCTCTCTTATATTCTGGAGGAAGTAGCCTTTCCCAGCAGGGCAGATCTGACTGAAGGCCACTGAGAAAGAGGAGAGGATTTTACTGTTACTTTATTTCACTTTCTTGGAATCTCACATGTTTCCAGTCACTGAAGGAGCTCCAGCTCTTTGCTGAATCACTCTTTTGATACGTGCAAGCAGCAGAGATCACTTTGCTGGTAATATAACACGACATGAACGGGATTAAAGAATGCATTAAAAAAAAAAAAAAAACCTAAAAAAAATAAAGTGATGAGTTAGGGTGAAAGTTTGCTTTGAAAAGAAATCCAACCACTTTGCAATATGTTAGTAAAAATGTAAGAACAGCAGACAGTGTTTACAAACACATGGATGAAGAGTAGAGAGCGCTGGGAGCTGGAACCTGATGGATCGCTCCCAGTGAATATTCAATATCAAAGGCTAAGTTAACCCAAAGAATTAAAATGAATTCACTATCTTCTCAGCCCCACGCCAATGGAAAGTTGGATTTGTGTCTGTCGTCCACAATACATTTCCAGAGCTTCAAAGCAAAGCAGCGTTGTAGATGGGGGCTTGTTTTAAAACTTTAAAAAAAAAAAAAAAAAAACCTGACAGAAAAACATAAAATGTCTCCATCCAGTGCAATCCAACTTTCTGACCGCCCAAAGATACCACGTGGATATGAAACAACCCCTTTTTTTTAAACTGAAATCTTCACTGTAGCTGCTAAGCTAAAAGCATTAGCACGCACCCTGTTTCAAGTTCAAGCACAACTTTGACCGCCCATCAAGGGTGTAAATACGTTATTTTCAAATATATTTGTGATTTTCTCGTTTTGTCTACTTCAGTTGTCAGTTTTTCAGCACTGTTCTGTGGTGAAGCTCCAGAAATGTTTCGAAGACTGACAACCTTCACCCGCCTTTCCATCGGCATGACGGTGGGTAGATAATAACTGAATTTTACATTTTTGGGTGAACCTTTCCTTTTTATCCAATACAGAAAGCGGGAAAAAAAAACACATAATAAGTAGCAGGTCAGTTCTGTCAAATCTTAAATCTCCAACTCAGCCCAACTCCAATCAGCTCAACTCAACTTTATTTTTTACAGCACCTTTCATACAATCAAGCTGCCAAAAGTGCTTCACAACGTTGAAACAACACAGACCAATATTAAACAGCAGTGGACAACACTATGCAGGACTAAAAAAATGACAACAAATAAAACAACAAAAAGGTTAAAAATCAATGAATAAAATATAAAAGTCAATCAAAAAAATCAAAATAAAAGTAAAAAAAAAAACAACTAAGGCCATTACAATACTTCAAATCAAAAGCCAGATTAAAAGAATAAGTCCTTAATTTCCTTCCAAGAATATATACAGAGCTCGCCATTCTTATATCCAGTGGCAATGACTTCCAAACTTTAGGCTCATAAAAAAACCAAATACATAAAAAACATAAATAAAAAAAAGGCACTCTCCCCGATACTTATATGTGACACACAGGGAACATTTGAAAGAAAAGTGGTGGAGGACGTTAGTGAGCGGGCTCAGGGTAACATCGGGGTCGTTATATATGAAAACTTCTTTCGATAGAGGGATCTAATATTCAGCAGTGCTACATCTTTACATTCTCCAGTTTTCTTCCAGATTTAACAGAGTGTGATGAGTCAAGAGGGGTGAGATACATTAACATGCACTTGAGCTGCGTAATGATGACTTGGATTAATCATTACAATGCGTCAACCTTAATGAGTGTTCTGGTAAAAAACAAACAAACAAACAAACAAAAGAACTTTTAAAATGAGATGAAGCCACACATGCATGAGATTAATATGAACTTTAAAACATTTGAAAGCAGCAAGAGTAGAAAAAACAAATCTACCGTTACACATACATTTATGCAGTGAAGTGTTGACATACCCGGGGCGGTGCTATGTTTGTTAAAGTTCTTAATGTGTTCACATGCAGACAGACAGATGTCATTACGACAACAAAATGTCCATTTTTTTTTTCTCAGCCTGTAACTGCTCCTCTTCGTCTCCGTCCACTCACCTGTGCCCACCTGAGGACATCGTTCACAGTTGCGTCCCCAGGCTTTGCCCACAGTGCAGCAGCACACCTCCTGGGTGAGGGGCGTGGGCAGAGGATGCTCGCAGCCCCTGGACTCAGACGCTAACCGGAAGCACTGAGCCAGGTCATTTGGAGACTCTGTCTCTGACAGAGGAGAGGTTTCATTTGGGAATGAGAATCACATTTTGACATGAAAAATGACATATCATTCAAGTGGATAATCAGAGAAAGCAGAGATGACCAAAAAAAAAAAAAAGGAAAAAAAAAAAAAAAAGACAGGTAGGCCTGTTACTCACCGATCACACATCGGTTCCTTTCTAACACCAAACCGGCCTTGCAGGAACATTTGAAGCTCCCCAGCGTGTTCAGACAGTCTCCGTTCAGACAGACACCCTGCATGGAGCACTCGTTGATATCTTCGGGGTCGGGAGGTGGCGTGTAAAACAGAATAATTATCATTTTCATGTACTTTCAAGGATGAAATCTATTCAAACAGCAAGAGATACTGGAGCCTTTACACATAAGGCAGTGTAGCTTTAAACCGGAAACGACAGAGACAACTCCCAAACCGAGCTCTTATCTGTGATTTGTCCTTGTTACAAGCTACGTCCTGCCTGTGTTACCTTGACAGTGTGTGCTGTTGAATCTTTTATAGCCTTGTGGACAGGTAGAGTCATAGTCCTCCACAATGGTCTGCTTGACCGACGCATCTGAGGGAAGAGACATGGAGTTAGAACAGGATGACACAAACCAAAGTAAAAGCTGCACAAGCCCAAACAATGGTAACAGTTGTGACAGCAGTTTGAGCGCTTAGTATAACAGAATTTCAGCTCCTGTAGGTATTCACGCCAGCACCATACTTGAAAATGTAAAAAATGTAAACATGGAAATGTAAACATTACGGGCTGCTCAGACATCATCTTCAAGCACACGCGAGATGTTTTTCCTGATGCCACTGCAACCGCCAACTTTTGTAATTCAACACCAGCTCATGCAGCCGCTGGCCAGGTGTGCAGAGGTGTAGCTTTGAATTCTCTCTTAGCTCTTGTTTCCTCATTCTTCATGCTCTGCTTTAGTCCCCTCTGACTGGTCAGCTCACATAACACCTGACCCAGAGCAGCTGACAACGACAGAGCAGCTGTCAATTCATACAGGACGCGATTAGCTTAGCTTAGCATAAAGATTAGGAAATATGGGAGAATGACATGGCTTAAAAACGCACCCAGCAGCCCTTTGTTCAATCTGTACAGAAAAGAAAGTATACAGTAGAATTGTTTTGGTTTCTGGCACAAAAGCTAGCAAATATTTGTTTTACTGAACTATTCCTTTAACATGTGCATGACCTGTCAGTCTAAAACCACAGAAGAACAACATACAGTTGTTATAGAAGCAGCACTGCATTTTTGACAATGTTATTTGAAACACAGCAGCTGTCCTCGTGTCGTCGCGCTACCGCATATATGGATCCCGAGCCAGGAGGCAATTAGCTTAGATGTGCATAAAGATTAGAAACAGGGGCAAGTCTGACTCTGTATGAAATGAAAAAAAATGATGTGATGTGCAATCTGTACACAAAGGAGTAAATCCAGATGACAAAGTTTTGTTTTACGGCAAGAGAGCCAGTAAATATTTCTTTTAAATGTCTGTGTTTTCCACACAGACATCAGAGCGATGTTGATATTCTTATCGAGCGCTCTGCCGCAAGACGAACAAACATACTTCCAAAGTGTCAAACTACTTCTTTGGACCAACCGAGACTTTCTTCTCTTTCTTCCTTTGTTTTTCTTTTCCTTTTTAATGCCAGATTCTTTATGGGGCCCTTTGATGAATTGGAGCTCGTCACAGAACAGACTGCGAAAGCCTTTCATGAGGTTTGAACTCACAGTCTGACAATGTATTTTCCCTGCGCTTATTCTTAACCCTAAATGAGCCGTGAACCCGCGACACACAAAAATAACATTCTACTCTCCACGAAGGAGTAAAAACACGTAAGGCGGTTTCTTATTAGAGAGACGCCGCGCTCGCACAAGCACAATAAAAAGAGGGGCGAGATCACAGCTCGCTTAGCCTCTTTTTTTTTTCATTTAAAAAAAGGTGTTGCTTATACATGGTTATGAATGTAACAAGAGAGACAGGAGTCTGGGCAGGGATCCAGTTATCTAAAGACTAACCAGGCGTACAGTATCAGGTTTGTCAAAGGCTGCATTGTCTGAGTCAGAGCTGGGAGACGGAATAATAGCAGAGTGGAAAAACGTGAGTAGCCAAGATTTTCTTGAAACTCAATCTTCAGCTATGTGATGACAGTCCTGCACTGGGCAGGCCCATAGGAACATGCTTAAGTAGAGGGTTATTTTCCACATTCCCTCTCCCTGCCTCACTGTCTCTGTGTGTAATTCCTGTAATTTCTTCCGTTTTCTCCTTCCCAACCGTTCACACACTCGCTGCCTCACCACTAACTTTCCTGCGCACATTCTTTACAGAGGTTCAACGTGATTGTTTTAATCCAGGGGCCATAATTTCACAAGGTGGAAGGTTTGAATTGTTGGGCAAAAGCTTGACATTTCTGGCTCCGTAAACAATAATTTACTCCACCGAGAACACACAAGATGTGGATCTGACAGAAATCGAATGAGAGCTATTTTAAGAAAACGATTAAGGGGTTTTCACGCTGCACTTAGCACAGGGTTAAAAGCAATCTCACAACGGCCACACTGGCACAATACAAAGTGGGCTGACCCTGCCGTTAGGTGGAGCTTGCTGGGCCAAGTCTCAAGTTCATGGGATTATCCTCTAAAAATCGACTAAACATGGGGCTAAAAGGTGCCAGTGTGAAAAAAGTTAAGGTAAACAGTGGATGCTGAGAGTAGTCGAGCATCATCGAAGAATGTAAACATTAGCTGTGTGTTCCAACATGTAACCCAGGGCCAGTGTAAGGGTGGAGTGTATCGTATAGCCCTGGGAAGAGGTTAAATAATGTGTGTGTGAAGTCGCATCGTCACATCTGGAATTAAAATCCACAGAAAACTGTAAAGAAAAACTCAAAAGATAGCAGAGAGAGAGATTTCCCGACGTAAATGTAACTCACTGGGTAGTTTGGGGCACTGATAACACTTGTTCTGTCCCCATGAATTCCCCACGGTGCCGCAGCAGTCCTCCTGATTGGTCAGAACAGGAAGCGGGGTGCTATTGCACTAAAGCGAGACCAGACGGAGAAACATTATCAGTAGGAAATGACAAGACAAACACTGTTTGTTTTTTTTTCACGGGATTGTTCGTCACTTTTTTTTTAGCGCATCGGCACTCACAGCTTGTTTAGGCGTGGTCTCCTGGAAGCAGCGCCCCTTCGGTTTGTGCCTCGAGGGGATCGGGCGTTGCCCCGTCTTGTGAGGAGGCTTGATATCTGATGGGTCGAGGGGTTGAATGACCACATGGGTGTCCGGCGTGTGGTGAACGCGTAAATTTATCTGCACTGAAAACGGAGAAAAAAAAGAAGACATTCGAATGTATTTTCCTCGTCACTCGATCCAGCCGAGAGTCACAAACCCTTTAGGATTAAAAGGCAGATACCTTCAGACGAGTGGTGCCCCACTTGTGTCAAGGGCAGGGTGAAAATTGAGTGCGTTTGCGTCAGCTGGGTGCGCCCTATGGCTGACTGCTCCCCTAGTTTGAGGCCGTCTGGCTTCAGAGATATGGGGTAGACGGGCTGCTTGTTGCCTCGCGCTGCCTGGGCTTGCTGTGTCTGGTGGAGGGGAAACTGGCAGAGCCGCCCGGTGAAGCCCGGCGGGCACAGGCAGTGTTTCCTCGAGCTGCATACTCCTCCATTCATGCACGTCAGGGGACACACAACTGCAGAGAGAAGGAGAGAGAGAAAGACAGAGGGAGGGAGGGAGACAGGCAGGGGTGGGGGAGAGACTGTCAGAGACTCCCATCGGTCAAAAGTTCACAGCTATGAATCACACCAAGACACTTGAGCGACACAAAGAAAAACGTTAAAAAAGTTGCTCAGGAAAATCACCCTCCCCCGAGACGCTTATTCATCGTCTGGATTTTCTCATTTTGTGTCCACTTACCTTCCGAGGCAGACTTTGGAGGTTTATGATGATCACGTGAAAAGCCCGATGATTTAGTGTTACATCACATAAACACAGCAGACGGTCGGAGAGGTCCATAGCACGAGCAGGACCGCGTAAAATGTTTGCTTCGAAATGTATCGGCCCGACGGGCTAACAGGTCCTTCCAGCCAGTGAGCAGGAGAGCAGGCAGAGTCATCGATCTGTTTAACCGCTTCATTCAGCCATGTGGGAAAGACCTCAGGAATCTATAGGAAAGCTGCCTGTCTGCAGAAAGGTTCATGGCATTTACGATGTCCAGCGCTGGTTTTATTGGGTCTCCCATTGTGTTTATTTCTAAGTTTGGTTGTTCTTGAAATTCCCACAGTAGAACAATCGGAGGAAAAAGAAACCGAGGGCGAGAGAGAGCCGGGCTTTGGGGAGGGGGAAACTTGCGAGGAAGTACTGAGCCCAAACTCAAACCAGAAAGGACGATGATGACAAGCTATGAAGTATTAGTGAAAGTTCAGGTGTCCCAACACGTTGGATCATCCAACACCTTCACCAATACACTGGAGTTTCAGCTTTAAATGCCTGCAGCCAAACTCCTGAAAAATTCCTAATTCACCTCCGGAAACCAAACAGCCACCGAAGACCTTAAACTAAATCCAAAACAAATGAACATGGTGTTTCATATGTAAACGTCTGGGTAAAGCTGAAATTATGAGTCGATCAAATGAGGCGTGAACGGGGAATGAATGAGAAACGTCTCGATAGTTGATGAATCGTTTATGAGAAATTCCTGAATAACTGTGATTCGAGGACTATTGACTAAGTCAAATTCCAGCATGGGACAGTTTTTAATACTGGTGCTTTACATATTGCCACAATACTGAATGGACACAATACTGAGAGTGTCTTGGAGTATAAAGATCTTGCTATCTGTCACACTGAAACACTTGGCAGCAAGCTAACACAAAAAGAAAAAAAAGGATATTTGTACAGAAACAGAACTACTCATCCTGCGCTCCATAGGAAGCAGATTACTGAGGCCGTCTTCTTGTCTGTCTTGGATTACGGTGGTGTCGTCTATAGACACACCTCTGACTCCACTCTTAAACCCCGGAGATTTAGTTAGATTCATTACTGGTGACAGTTATTCTACTCAGCATGGCGTTTAGTGTGAAAGGTTTGCAGGTCATCTCTCATAGGAATATGTGACAGGCACTGGGTTCTATTTCTCTGCAAA
Organism: Acanthopagrus latus; assembly: GCF_904848185.1. Lineage (NCBI taxonomy): Eukaryota > Metazoa > Chordata > Actinopteri > Spariformes > Sparidae > Acanthopagrus > Acanthopagrus latus. The sequence goes on from NC_051051.1 coordinate 7,966,506, forward strand.
GTCAAAATAATATCACTTCCCTGTTAAACCCATCCCATAATAATCATTTGACCTGTTTTGGTGATTGGAGGATGCTCAAAGTCCTGCACGCAAACGCTAAATTCGGGAAAATTGGTTTTGTTTTCTGTGCCACACACACTTGGAACACTTTTACAACACACAAACTTAACAAACATAACAAAAATGTACCTATATTTTTTCAGTTTTAAGTGTACTTTTGACAGCAGCAGAGATGAGGCCTTTTCTCTAGTTCATACATTTCTCGACCTTTTTAATACGTCGCAACTGAGCCACTGAGTGACATCACAGGTGGGCAATTTATCAGATTACATGCAGCTTCCTCCGGAGCCACGAAAGGCTTTGTACTACTCTGTAATGTGTAAATTGGTGGAGTTACCCTTTAAAAACTTTAATTTAGTGCCGAGGTTTACGCCAAAGTTACATTTACCATGTACCAATACATGATTAATTCAATGCTATATGCTGGTATGGACACAGTGAGCTCCTACTTCAACAGCTGCTACTATTTCAAATATAACAACTAGTGTTACAACAACAGTTACTACCAGCACTTTCTCATGACAAGTGTAAGTTTAGGAGAGAAAGTATTTATGTTTTCCATTTAGCACACTTGTCAGTTTAAAGTGTAACGCGTCACAGACCGGCCTCGTTGCCCTTTCGAGTCAAAAAGAAAAAAAACTGCGACATATGAGCTTGAACTCGTTCTAGACCTGATCGACCCCATCCCGAAAGCAAAAATCTAGCCTGGAGGAGAGGAAAGGAGAGGGAAGGCGGCCTCTTTCTGCTGCCGAGCCAAGTGTGCACACATGGAAGTAATTATATGTGGACTTCTAGGGAGTCTGGGCTGCAGCGTAATTAGGGGACTAGATCACTTTAAACACAGCAGGGACGTCCTCACATAGTGAAAGTCAGGCAGAAGAGAAAAAAAAAGAATGAAGAACCTAAGGAAACACCAACCAGTGAGGTAAAATGTATAAATCTGAAGCCAGGTGGATACATCAGAGGCAGCTACCTAACACCATGTGACACTGGTCTTTTAAGCACCGGGACTGAGTGCAGGCAGCAACATGCAGACTCCACCTGGGAGGCTCGGGCAGGAAGAGAGTAGAAGGAGAGCAGAACACACTGCAGAGGACAGAAAACCCTCGCAGGGATCCAGTTTCCATGCCTCAGACTTCGCCTCGGTACTGGATTTAGAATGAGAGGAAACGAAGAAAGATGCGTGGGTTGAAAATTAGGATTGCAGACACAGAAAGCCAGGAAAAGAACCTCTTTTCCAACTGTGATTACACAATCTAAACCCGCAGTGACGACATACTGGAGGGAAAGTCTGGGCTGAGGCCCCGTCTGGCTGGGGAGATGTCTGAATGAGACAGGCTCTCTGATGTAGCACAGACCGGGTCAATGCCACACAAACGCACACAGAGGAGAGGGGGAGGAATCAGATCTCTAGATTTCTTTTGGGGGTGGAGATCGTGAGAACGAGATCAGTTGTGAAGTGAACCCAGCGTGATGCCATGAAACACACAGTGAAAACACACAGCTGCGGTTGTAGGAACACCTCTTTCCAAATCTTGAATTACTGTCTTGTTCCAAAGTTTCGAATCTTCATATCTCATGTGGTAGACATTAAAACTGTTTTCATGTTGGTCACATGAGGCCAAAGACACGTTCAATTTTATTGAATGGTGGTATCTGTCACGCAAAAGCCGCGCTGCTTATTCAGGCTCGTATCAGCGCCGAGCACAGTTACACTTTACAGCTTACTGGTACGTACGGTGCTCGTGACATTCAATTAGCTGCATAACAATCTCACTTGCTGGCTCGTGGCTGCTGTTATGTAACCGGTCAGTTTTACTATGACTCACGAAGCACGCCGTTTCATCCAGCTCTTCTGTCAACGAAAGGAAAAACTGAAAAGTATGCACTTCACTGCGTAAATAATAAATTACTTTTTTTATGTAGCCCTGATATATCAGATAAGTGACAGGTCAGTTTTTTTAAGACTTTGATGTTGGAAGAATGCTTTGATTTCGACTCAACGCACCGTCAGACAGAACAGTGAAATACTGGACGTCTCAATACCACTTCCCCTCAAAGACTGGGAAATGAACATGTGAAGTCAGGCGAAGTGAGACAGCAGCTCTGACTTAAATACACTTTGAAAGCTATGGAGTGGTCCTTACAAGGGCTCTGATTTCATTATAAACAAAGACTTGGATCATCGAGTCTCAAATGCCTGTTTACATGCTGGAAAAGCACAATCAGGTAAACTTTAGATTTCCATCTGCTCACAGACTCATTGGGCTCGCATCTGATATTTCTGGTTTACAGTCTGAATGATTATATCGGGACTCTCTGAGTGAGACCACAACAACCAATTAGAGAGGCCTCCCGCAGCAGCTGACAGGCAACGGTAGACAATCTAGCCCTAATGCTACGTTAGCTAGCTAGGCTAAGATCTCACCTCTAGTTCTCGCTGAGGAATAGAAAACCTGTGTTGATCGTGTCTGCCTCTTCGTCCAGGCTTATTTAACCTTTGGGGGTTTTTCTCTCTTAAACTGCTGACAGACAGACAAAAGACTCTTTACGTTATAGTTATTCTTTTCTAAATGTTACTGTTTCCATCTTAATTAACTTGTTCTGCGTGTATTCAATCTGCACACAGAGCCAAAGTGATGCAGAACAACAGTAAAACAGAACATAACCTCCCTGAACTTTATTGGGGACACAACGGTTTACAGGCCTCACAGGATATCTTGGCGTGAAAATTGACGGTTATCACATGGCCGTAAATGTTCTTACCTCTGGTATTGAATTCTACATTGGGTTTTCAAAAATTATACGGTTCAAAATTCTATAACGTTTCATGTCTGTCAGGTGATGTGAAAACATAATAAAGCATTTGTTCGACCAAAATAAAGCCTCTGTTTTGGTTCCTTTAGGGGAGATTGTTTCTGAGCGGAACCCATCCTTACTTAGGGCGGAGGAGTGTTTCCAGGGTTCTTCTCGCCCGCAGCAAACAAAGGCTCCCAGCGACAGGTGATATTACAGCTGCTCTTCCTGCCTTTCATTATCCTGATTGTTAGATTCTGTTCAAATCAGCCGCCTCCTGTCTGTTTTGCCTTTAGAGCTCGAGGAGGCACTGAATCATTTTTATGTGTTATATAACACATGCAGCGACTCTCTTCTCTCTCACATCTGCCTCCTTCATTTAAGCTCGGGCTTCGCTGGCTAATGTTTTCAGCAGATCTTATATGTGAATGGGTGTGCTCGTGTATGTGTGTGTGTGTGTGTGTGTGTGTGTGTGTGTGAGAGAGCTATTAAGTGGAGGCTGCAGCGTCTCCTGGAGAGCCGCTGTGGTTTGGGTGACATGCATCACGCTACATAAGGAAAAGAGAGCAAAAGCTTTAAAAAGTTCATGGCAAGGATTTTAAACGTTCCCGTTGAATCATCACCTCGGAGTTCATTAACAGAATTTATGATCCGAATTCTGCTCATCGACTCCCATCGTCTGTTGGCTTAGACGTCTCGGAGGCTGCCGCCCTCGGTTTTTTTTGTTTTTTTTTGTAACCACGCCTTTGTCTTCGTGGATCTAACGCATTCCTGAGACTAGAGGTGGTGTGTTATTAAAAATCAAACGCACCTAAGAGTTGTTTGGTGGTCTGAATGAATGTGAGGCATGAGCAGGCCGGGGACTACGGCGTTTTTGTTATCATTAGCTTGATTTTCCAAATGCGCTCATCAAAGAAAACAGAGGAGCAGTAATTAAGGGGTTTGAATGAAGACACGCTGAATATAAAGCCTCATTTATACCATAGCTCAGTCAGCTAGGAGAGCATGTTGACTTTATCCTGTGCTGTCATGGCTTTTGAAAACTGCAGATATCTTCCAAGGCAGCCAGGAAAGCGTATCATTTTCCCATGCAGCATTCGATCCAAGACAAAAGAAGGGGGGGAGAGAGTCTTTGTCTTCAGGCTTTTCTCGTCAAAGTGTTTCATGTGACATACGAGTGAGAGCTCCTTCTTCATGCTGTCATGATCCACTCCAACAGGAGACAGATCTCCTGGCAGCACGGGCCGGAAGGAGGAGAAGATCTTTGTCACACTGTAAATGGCGACATATGATAATAGCACATGTCGAGTAAAAGTAAAGGGAAATAAGGCAAAGGGAGGGATGAAGGAGAGATGTGATGTTTCAGTGGGATTATTGTGATTCCCAGACACTTTTTTTTTTTTTTTTTAAACTTTAAGGAAAAACATACTGGACATTCCTCAAGTGTTAAGTAAGCAGGCCTGGTGTAACTCACAGGACCGGGCTTAAAAAAGAAAAACCATGTCTATGAAAGCACACAGAGGCAGACTGAGGCACACGCTTTTCATTGACAGAAAGAAAGAAAGAAAGAAAGAAAGAAAGAAAGAAAGAAAGAAAGAAAGAAAGAAAGAAAGAAAGAAAATAAAAGTAAAAATTGCCCTCCGAGTGGCCTGTGACCACCCACCCACTCACTCCTGTCTGTCTGGAGATGACACATCCATCAGCCCCCTCCCTCCACGGCGTCCTCTCAGCCGCAGCCGCACCCTCCCGACACAAAAACAACAAATTACAGCCCTACAAACCACAGTTCAAAAAGCTCCTCAGCTCACTGGTTTGAAAGCTACTGCTCGCATCATCCCCCCCACCCCGCCATACGCATGACAAGACGGCCCAGATCCGTCGCGTTCCTTGAACACGGTCATGTTCTGGTGAGGTTTAGAAAACACCAATGAGCCCAGATGTGATGACGCACAGTGAGTCACCTTCACCGGGATTCGGCGAGCGTCTGAAACAGCCGTTATCGACACTTTCTGGTCAGCAGGCGACCACTTTCACTGTCACGTCAGCTGATTCAGAAACACACATGGCCGCACCACAATGAGTCCACTGGTGGAGTTTTATTATTTCACTCCCTCTGCTGTGCTACACACTGACACTCACGGAACAGCTCCAGCAGAGGAACTCTAAAATGAACTACTTTGAAATACTTTGGTATAAACTTTACACATATTTACTCGAACATCTTTCTCCCTCAAAACTCTTTATCTGCTCCGCAAGCACACGATGGATGTCTTATCATCGTCATATCACACATCCTGTCATCACCGTGGAGTTGCCAGCAGAGATTTTCAGGAAGTTGCTCCACCAGGTTGTCTTCACACTGGCATAATCGCCCAGATCAAACAAACACGATAACACAACGGTTAATGAGCTGAAGAGATTTCTGGTATTTTGTCAACTCCAGAATGAGCCAGCGCAGCTGTTTCCCCCTCTGCTTCCGGTGTTTACGCTACGCTAAGCTAAGCATCTCCAGTTATGAGGATGGCATCAGCATTTTAATCTTGCACGTACGCCGCGACACACTCAATGCAACATGGGTATCTGTTTGAAGAATATGTTTTTTTGGCACTCGTGGATGTCAGTCAAATTCTCACTAATTCCAGAGTGGAATATCTGCATCTTCACGTGACGAGTGTCCCGACTTTCTTCAACAAACATTTCCTGATTTTGCCATTTCATTTCGGGCATGTGACATAAATTCACCTTTCCTGAGCTCGTCTGAATTTGAATTGGCTACCTGTGTAGTGATGTTACGAGGTACGAGAGCGGTGAGGCTCAAACACACTGTACATGTCGGTGTCCAGAATGGAAAACCAAAACAATGAGCCATAAGCACATAATAGTCTTTTTTCACCTTTCTTTTTGCCCCTCCTCCGCTTCTCTGTGTCCTACAATTAACACCAGGCTTTCAAGTGCTGAGGATCAAACAAAAAAAAATGAAGATGGCCGTTGGATATTTTGTCAGCCCAACACATGGAGATAATTACCAGTAAGTCCCGATCTTAAATATTATCCTCATAAGGTTCATTCAATCTGTGTTTAAAAAGTATTTCTATGAGTATTCCTCTATATTTAGTATTTCTTACTATCCAATGGCATCTTTCATGACCTCGGAGTACCATGACTAAACAACCCAGGGCCCCAAAAACAGTAAACACAGTTCGAGCCACTGTTTAAAAAGAGAATAGGGGACGATCATATGACGTGCTCTCATTCACCGTCAGCTCCAAAGCAGGAAACCGCATCCCCAAATACGCCTACCATCAACTGGCACTGCGAGACCACATACCACACGGAGTGAGAGAGAGCGACGTATGAAGTGGGTCAGACTCCGGCAGCCGGGCCAGACATTGGGAGTAAATGACATAATCACTGCCTTTTGAAAACACAAACCTGCGTACGCATCCCTCCTCCTCCCCCTCCCCCCCACGCAGAAAATCTCTGTGCTCCGGCCTCGGCCTCAGCTATCCAAACAATAATGCTGCCCTTTGCCAGAGCTGACCGCTGTCACCGAAGGCATTCATTACCTCTCACAGTCAGCCTAAAACAACAGTTTGTTAACCTTACAGAAACTGGATGATGACCATGAGCAGACTCTGAAGCAGCCACCAGGGTTCCCAAACCTTTTCCATACTTGAATTCAGGCAGTTTTCAAACATGTTCATGGTGGTAATTTCACTTCACCACGTAAAATCAGATGTCATTGTGCCATAAACACACATTTCTTCATAATAGCATTCTAGGGTTGGCATTAGGGTGACAATTTGAAGAAAAACACCACAGAGCTTCATGTTTTAAAATGTGTCACCTGTAGTGTAATCAGCTTTAGACAGTAGGCAGCACTGTGTCAGTGCTGGAGAAAGGTCTGACTGGATCAACTGTCATTCTAGCATCAGAAGAAAGAAACACTATGGCTTTTTTTGTATCCTTTTAACTAATCACAATCAGCGACGGTGCCCCTGCAAAAACATTTGCACGTGGTAGAGCAGGCTCTGGCATTAAAACGGCTACACACCTGCGTTTAAACAGCAACTGCTGTTAGCTTGTTTGATTTTCAGACTGTTAGCAACAAGGTTAGCATTAGGGGAACTTGCAATTTTCACCGTGTGGGTCGCTAGCTCGGAGAATACTGTTGTTGAATGCCACAAGAGACGGGGAAAATAGCAGGCTTAGCATAATGTGATAATGCCGAGGAACATGATAATACATGTTTCTCCACCACCATCACTGCAGCTCACCTTTCATGTTTTGGTAATGTTACATCTTTGCAAAGCGGGTGGGAAAATGAATGTACAAAAGGAGAAGTTGTCCTTTAAAAGCACACATTTTCACAATTAACAGGGTTTGTGAATCAGTGCAAGTTGATCCGAAGTATATTTTCCTAAACCTAACCAAGTATGTTTGATGCCAAAAAAATCTGACCAAATAGTGACAGAATAATGAAAAGAAAGATAAAATAGCAAGTGAACAGTATGACAGCATGTCCCAAACAGGGTACAAACCCCAGTCCCCTGAGTGAGAGTCCCATGCTTCACCCATTCAGCCACGAGGACGTTCTCTAGATGTGGACTTCATCGGCTTTAGGTCAGTTAATCCTGGTCCTGGAGCAACAATAATCATGAAGTTCTAGGGACAACACCAACATGGCGAGATCAGTTACACCATCAGACTACATCCGTTGCGTCAGACTATACAACCTGGCTGAGTGTTACGAAAGCAATGCAGTTACAATTTAAAGCAGTTTCAAGCACTTGATCCAGAATCCAAAACCCATAAAAACCCCGAGATTAAGATTCCAGCGTTTCACAGATCCCCAAGCCTTCATCAGCAGGATCGGGACAAATCTGAGCGAGGAGGTTCGCAATTATCCGAATCTAAATCAAACTCTGCCTTGCACAATGTGAATTTCGCATGTCACGGAAATATGCGGCGTGGTTTCCATCGCGTTTGGGTGGGCGTGGGTCCAGCGCTAGCACGTCACTCCCCTCTGGCAGAGATGTTTTGTGGGGAGGGAGCCAGAGATTCAGGCGGGATCTTGGCACAAATTCGGGATGATGTCATGTAATGAGTGTCTAAAAAGCCCTGGCTATAGGGGCCGGAGGGCAGGCAAGGTAGAGTGCTGACAGTGCTCTGCTGAGATTATGTCAGATACCTGCCCTGTGGGAGACTCAGCACTCAGCACTGGAGCGCGTGGCAGGTAACGTCTGCAGAAGAGTGCACAGTCCCGGGGCCGTGGCGGCAGGCAGCACTGGCAGAGGCCGTGTTATTCTGTTTACCCTGGCTAATCGCTACAGCTACAGGGTCCTGCAATGGTGTGGGTGCAGTCCCTAGCGCTCGCATTCCTCTGCGCTGCTTTAAATAACTGCTCCGTTTCTCCCCCCTCGCTAAGCAAATGGGAGGAGAGTGTTAAAGATGGCAAAGAAGGCTGTTTGTTTGAGCTGGGTTCAGTACACTGCTCTTGAGCACCAAACACACTTAGGCACACGCGAATACACACACTGTTCCCTTGTGACGGTCCAGAACACACCTAATTGCTGCTTTGTTTTGCAGACTTAATTTACCGTTGCGCTTTCTTTTTCGACCTGACAGGGAAGATCTGGCTGGGTTTTTTTTCTGCTGAAATTGATGAAATGAAGGGGTCCGATTTCACGGGGAAACTCCCGCTCAGATCATGCGGATTTTCTTTCGGAACGAGTGTTGTGGTGCAAACCTGACAAATGTAAACACGGAATGAAGCGACTGTGGACTTAAAACCTCTGAAGTGTGCACATATTTATCACATCAGTATTTTACACCGATTTAAGGGCAGGGAGGCACCGAGAAAAGATGAGTCTAATCTGATATAAAACATACAGTACAGAACAGACTACTTATCATAGCGCGTGAGAGAGCTCTACATGGTGATAGCTCCCACTTGAGAAACAGTGGTAAAAGGTTAATGAGGACGGGCGGACTACAAATAACCCCGTGTCTTATTTTCCCGACATGCATAAATAGACAAGGGAGAGGTGACAGAATGTGCATCCATAAATATTAAAACACGGCCTTGACAGGAGGATCAGCCTGCAAACGCACGCACGCCACAACCGGGCATTTCGCCGGAAAAAGTAAGAAGCTTTTCGCGATTAATAAGCTGCAAGTGAATGTGCAGTGGGGCCTCCCCCCGTGCTCTGTGTTTTTGCGAGGGTGTGAGCACGGGAGCCGTGCCCAGCGTTTGCCTCTGAGCCCAGTCCAACCTGTGGCATAAAACCCGGAGTGCCGCCGGTTTTTGGTCGCCCCGTGTCAGACCGCCTTCTCCAGAGCCTGGCACGAGAGAAGAGGGAGAGCGTGTGGGGAAGAGCCCAGGGCTCTGAAAGTTAAAATAAACTCACCTCCTAAATAGAGAGAAAGCAGAACCGGCCCTGTCTTACTGTACTTGACTGACTTGACATCGTTTTTCAGGCTCCCATGGACCTCTGACCCATGCCAAGGGAAAACCAAAACAAACCACAGGGCTACTACTGTCACTTTACTCTAAATACAGAACCACATGGGAAATCCTGAAATAGACGTATCCACTTCTCATGATGCCCATTTTAGGGGAGACAAGCCCAGACTTAGATGTGATAAGACCACTTCCTGTGAAATATGAGGCCCTGGGCTTTTTAAGTTATTCCAGAGGAGGATGAGAATCCAGAGCAGGCCGGACGACGGGGAGGCCCGATAATGTGGAGATGCTGCTGAGATGCAGAAGAGAGACGAGACACAGAAGGCCGAGTGGGGGGGCAGCAGCTGACAGATGGGACGTCTCTGCGCTAACAACGAAGAAAAACTGGGCACAACCAAAGGCATGGGCACTGATTTTTTATGCAACCACTTTTATTTTGAAAGGACTGCCCTGATGCCTACTGAAAACATAACTCACATATAAACAAAAACAGTCATCAAGGAGCAAAATAAAGCGCCCTGCACCTCCTCTTCCTCTCTCTATCCTACAATTTACACCAGGCTTTCAAGTGCTGAGGGTTAAAAAAAAAACAAAAAACATTAAGATGGCCGTCGGATATTTTGTCAACCAAACACATGGAGATAATTACATAGAAAGTCTTCAACATCAAGTTACACAGGGACAAGGAGCGGAATGAGCGTGCGAGTTTTCATAATTTTGTGATTTACTTACGTCTCGCTCACCAGGACCCACTCTTTCTCTTATTCCTGACATACACTTTATACCTGACTTAAACACAGCACGATGTGGAATCCAAGAAAAAAACGGGCTCTAAACTCTTCTCTGCGTGCCAACATGCCTGGGACGCTGCCAAGTTTCAATGCCTTCATCCATTTTAGGAAGCGCAGAGTGAATAATAGATCAATATTAAAGACAAATGTGGATTACCTGGAGACATATGAGCGCTACACTGATGGCGTATTTCAGCATTCTTTGCAGCAACGTCCATGCAATGCAGACAGGAAGTATGCAGAGTATGAATAACAGTGTATGTAATCAAAAGAAAAATCAGATAACACATATAAAACTGTGATAACATAGACGGACTGCTGTGATGTATTGCTGTCGACTGTATATTAAGTAGACCAGCACTGAGTCTTACTTCTAGTTTACGAACCATAACAGATATTCTATAATCTCTAGATCTGCTGTCGTTCAGCTGATTTGTCCTCAAGTACAGCAGGTAATCCAGACTGAGGCGATCTGCTCTGCTGAACACCGGGCGGCATTACAACAGATACACAATGACATCGATTACATATACATAACCTGATTAAAATCAAGATGACTGGTGTTAACAGATAACCTGACGTGCCAGATGGTTTGTTACGCAGAACCATCTGGCAAGTCGTCCTTAGAAAGTGTTTGGAAAAGGCGCTCCTAAGAAATATCTGGCATGTTCTTGGACGAACCATGTGTCTATCCAGGCTGTCTGAACTTCCCAACGCGTCAAAAACAGGAGCTTCGTCAGTCGCCGTAAGCATCCAGGTTTGACGCTGTCTAGAGCTTTAAAGAGCTGGGCTGGGTACACAGGATTGTGCTTCTCCCGCTGGTCCTCACACCTAAACCACGCACCATGGCTGCAAGTAGCTCCTCAAAAGGACACTGACAGGTTAAACGCCTGTGCGAATGTTTCCGCCAAATTTTCATGGCGAGTTGTCGAGATATTTCAGTCTGGACCAAAGAGACTGTGACATTTGCCGTCCACAGAGCCACACCGCTAGCACGGCTTAAAAATATCACAGAACACTGGCCGGCAACACCTTTTAAATCTGGGATTCGCTTGTTTTTCTCCGTTTCGTATCGTTGAAAATGGAACACGCTGAGTTTCTGGACAGCTGGCCAAGAAGAAGTAAACTATGTGGAGACAACTCCTCTGCCAACGCCGACATGTTCTCCAGTTTTTTCTACGGATGTTTAACCCCAGGATTCCATTCAACTTCGAGCTGGGCTTGAATCCACTTCTGTCAAGATTTCCTTAGGATCTAAAATCTAAAAAGTTTCCGGGGCAGATGTACGCCAAGAGACAGCGATGTCCCCACTTTGAGTTTTTCATCTCTTCACTTTATCACGTTGAAGGTCAAGAGAGAACTTTCTCACTCGATTGCCTTCAAAGCTATGACTATAAAAATGTCATCCATCCGTTGGCTGAAATCCCAGATCCAGAGCTGTTTCTTGGCCCTCGGCCTGCCCGTCCACCAAATTCTGGCCAAATCATTCACAGTAAAAATCCTTGTACATGCTGAAGCACACGTACTGATGGTACTTCGGCCTCGCTGCGCTGATGTCACAACAGGACAAATATGGAAAAGTCCTCATATTGTTGCTGCTACAGCCGCGGCCGTTTTAACACGGGAGAGAGAAATTTCCACTTGTCTGCAGCACATTCCTGCTCCCGCACTGAACAACACATGGCTCCTCCGCGAGCTTCCTGCTGCAGAACCTCGTGCACCCGGCGAGGATCCCTTCAGATGCTTCGTGCGCGAAGACAGGTGACTGCCGAGCGGCTTCGCTATTCAGACCAAATGTGAAGCAGAGTGAGGTATTCCAGGAATTTAAGATGCCTCTCTTCAATTATTTGACACAGAAGCTCCAAAAAGGTGACGCACCGGGAGGAAACAGGAGCTGAAGAGGGCGGACTGGTGACCAAGTCGACTCTCTGAATCTACAGAACCACACAGTGTGTGGAGAAGGAACAATACGGTCACAGAGATACATGAAGGATTCACCTGACCTCCATTAAATCCAGCCTGCTTACCTCCACACGGGCAAAACAGCTGGAGAGGCTACATCTGCATGACTACCTACTACTGCTTTCTACTGCAAAACTGTGTGTGCTGAATGTGAGGGGAACTGTGTAACTAACATTCGATAACTTGTTTAGGATTTTTACGGCCACATATAACCAAAATGAATTGCTCAAGAGCCATTTTTTATTCACTTAGACTGTATCTTAGCCTCCCTTTCAAAATCCAAACACACAAATAAGTGTGTAAGCATCAGGAAGGGCTGATAAAGTCTTGTCGTTTTGAATTTACAGGGAAAACAGTGGCGTTAAGGTAAGGTAAAATTAGAAACCATGGGGTTTGAAGTTCGAAACCAGGGTTTAAAGTTAGAAACAGCAGTTTTTAAATATAGAGCCGGGGGGGTTAAATACAGAAACAAGAGTTTTGAATTTAGAAACCAGGGTTTTAACGTTATAAACACCTTAACAGGAGGTTTAAAGTTAGACAGAGGGGCTATTAAAGTTATAAACCTGAGTTTTAAATATAGAAACAGGAGTTTCTGAGTTAGAGAAGTCCACAGAAATAAAGAACTGCTGTTTAAATTATCTCGGTGAAAAAAAAAAAAGATAAAATGACTAATAATGACCATCTGCTGCCAACACAAAGAGACCGATGACTCGGGCGCAACAGAAACGTGGCTCATCTCTTCTCGTCAGTAACGAACTCTCATTATCACAGCCGAACAATCAACATCTCCATTTTCCATTCTTAGCATCCTGACACATGAGCACAGAGAGAAAAAGAGGACGGGTGAAATATGGTCCCGGGCCGGAGCCTGACGTAGACTTCTCGGCTCCACGTCTCACCACAGCTGATCTGATAGAGCGCAGAAAGGCTCCACTCATGCACTGACACTGGAGTCGGTTAAGGGGAAAGCATAGATGTTAAAAGTACATTTATGTGCTATGTAATGAGCCATGTCTCGGTAATTAAAGTGTAACATGGGAACATTTTCCAGCGACGCAGCGGAGGGCAAACCCAGCTCACCTCATCTCAGCCACCTCTTTTATTTGCGGAGCAGAGTTTATTCCCACTTGACATAAATCTTTACGACACGAAGTAGCTGGTGTCCAAACGATGCGAGACATAAAGAAGAGAGGAACTTTTAAGGGATTAAAGGGGCGAATAGATTAGCCGCGCTTGATATTTGCGGATATTTTGGCCCGTGATGACCGCCGACAGGAGGTCACAGTTTGTGCCAAGAAGAGAAACATTACTCAGGTTCCATTTTGTGATTTGAACTTCGGTCTTTGTCACTTCATTTTTCATGACTTTTTTTTTACTTTTCTCTGCTGCATTCTGGAGGCCTAACTGATCTGGCAGGTTCTTTGCAGGGAAAAGGTTTTATTCATCAAACATGTGGTATTCTCTATTTTCACCGGAGCAAGGACTTTTCCTTGTAATGGAGCAAAGGTCACCACTTCTACTTAATAAAGTGGTCGGTCTTAATACTTTTTTCACCACTGTCTCATCATAACATCAGATGAGGTCTTAGTAATAGATCTCAGGCTCGCATTTTGTGCATTTCATGGAGATTCATACTGGATTTCCAAACGCACAATTTAAATTCACCATTCAGCGTAGTAGAATAATGTTGAAAATTCCTGTCTTCCTTTGAGCTTGCGATGCATGAAACGATAAAGAAAATCCCCAGAGACGGTGTTATCTCCGCTCAGAGGAAAACACGCGATCACTTTGTCTCCAGTGATCCAACATCGCTGAATTGAGATGACCGCGTGGCGCATCAACCTCACCCAGGACGTTTATGAGAAAACACAGATACGTTTCAAAACGGATGTTTTTTCATGTCACAACTTTACATTTGTTTAGGTTGAATTTTCTGTTCCTCTCCTGTCACAACCCTGTGTGAATGCTCCGGCTAGGTTTACACACAAAGACCATTTGGTTAGGGTTAGGAAAAGAATCAGGTTTTGTCTTTTTTGCCTGTTTTTCACGGGTGGAAATGACTCCTGGTGTCCATAAAGATATCCAACAGTGTGACACGAACTGCGGCGGGCTGTAAAAACTGCACCACTGTAACGTGAATGTGATAATGCCACATCTGGTGCAAATTAGGTGACCCGCGCTGGCCGATATTCAGCGTTTCTCCGATTACTGGTCAGATTGACGTGTTACTTTGGCTCTGACGCAAAAATTCCTCTGACTTAACATGCCGCCTATGACAACATCCGATTGGTAACACGTCACAATGAAATAGCTTACGAACACTGAATAATCTGAAACAGCAACATGTAACATATATGTATATATGCATTAAATAAACGTAGGGGAGAAGAGGTGTGAAGTAGCAGAAAATGGAAATAGTCAAGTACCTGAAAACTTTTCTTAAGAACAGCAACTCAAATTCTAATAATCGATGAGCAAAGTCATATCGGTCGAGCCGCAGTGCAAATGTCGACCTTGGAGGCATCTGTGGGGTTTGAAGGAACTATAACCGCTAACATTATTTTTCCTGAGAGTTGTTAGAAAGTTTCAGCGATCAGTAGATTAATTGATCATTTGACAAAAAGACGATTAAACGATGAATATTTTCCTTTCCTTAAGCAAAAATGTAAAAAAAAAAAAAAAAAACATTTGCAGGTTCCAATTTCTCAGATACAATGAATTCCTCCTTTTCTGTGTCATTATTAAGAGTAAAAATAACTGGTTGGAGAAAAGAATCAATCTGGGGATGTCTCGTTTGGCCTCTGGGAACTTGTGACCAGCATTTTCACACTTTTTCCTACGTCCTAAGGAACGATTAGTCGATTAATCGTGGATATAATCGTTAGTCGCAGCCCATGAAACTTTTTTTTTGCCCCCACCATGTGATATTTAGCTCCAGTAAAACAAATCTATCCCCGAGGAGGAGGCAGCAGCAGCAGCAGGCCTCCCTCACCTCTCCACAGAGGAACAACTAGAGAGACGCACTATTAGTTAATGGCAGCGGGTTTATTCTACCTCCCCCCCTTTTCATAACTAAACAGCGTTGTTTGGAGTCACTCACCGACCCTGAAGCCCTGTCCGATGAGCGTGTCGGCCGCCTGCCCGTTCTCGGCGATCAGCGTGGTGTTGTTGCCCTGCTCGCAGGTATCCTGACACTGTCCCTTCAGGCAGATCCGCTTGCAGATGAGGGGCGCGATGACCACCTTGAAGCGCTCCCGGGTGGAGGAGCGCTCCGTGCACCACACCAGCCTGTGGACGCTCAGCCAGATGACAAGCAGACGGGCGATCAGAGGGGGCATCCTGGCATCCTTCGCTGCCCTCCGCGGAGAGCCGGGCACATGAAATCACAAACTCCGGGGCAAAAGAAAAAAAAGCTCCAGCTCAGGGGCGCCCGCTTTGTTCGCCGAGGCACAACTTTGACGTCTCATGCGGCGGAGGAAAGAGAAAAAAAAAAGGGAGAAAAAAAAAAGAAAAAAGCGCGTCCTCCCTCCTGTTTTCTCCTCAAGGGGGGAAAGTGAGAAAGAGAGAAAGAGAGAGAGAGAGGGAAAGAGAGAAGAAAAATCACTTTCCTGGCGTTCCCGAGTGATCCGTCTGCGAAACCGACACGTTGGACATCTTCACAAGTTCCAAAAAAAAAAGAAACCCTCAAAAAGTTCTCCTCCTTGTCGCTCTTCTTCTTCTTCTTCTTCTTCTTCCTCCTCCTCCCTCTTCTTCTTCTCGCCTGTTGCGCTGGGGAGAGTGCGTATGTGGGTTTGGGAGAGACGGAGAGAAAGAAAGAGGGGAGGAGAGGGAGGAGAGAGGAGAGGGGGTGAGAGAGAGAGAGAGAGAGAGAGAGAGAGAGAGAGCCAGCCCTCTCACTGGAGAAACCTGGCTGAGGGCCAGCCAGGCGGTGCAGGAGCAAAGCAAAGCTGAAAGTGGTTTCCTTGTTGGTTATTCCTCCTCACACCCTCCTCCTCCTCCTCCTCCTCTCCTCTTCTGCCCCCGCACAGACCCCACTGTGCAAATCATAGCTGCACAGCTGTGTGTGTCACTCTGGAAATTAAAAAAAAAATAAAAGAATAAAAAAAAAAAAAATACTGACCTGCTTTCCTTTTGAGTTTGTGATGCGTGAAACGATAAGGAAACTCATCAGTGACTGTGTCGTCTCAGCTTAGAGGAAAACACATGATCAAAAAGTCCCTTAAGGTGTCAGACGTTCTCATAAATGTGCAGACCGGGTCACAGGGGTCAGGCCGGCGTCACTTTTTTGTAATCACAAGTTGCTTTAAGGAGGCAGCAGGTGGACGTCCAGTCATCAACACAGATGCAAAGGTCAAAGAGAGGAGACGTTTTCTGACTCAGCTGTGGGATGTGAGCGGTCTGCCGGGGCTGCAGCGTCACCGCTGCCGACAGGGACACAACGGATGAGTTGATCAAGGAGGCCGAGTCCGTGTTGGGAAGCCTCCCTCGGCCCAGAGGCAGGCGGTGGGAGAAAGGAGGACCATAGCTGAGCTGTTACCCCCCGATGGAGGACGGCTCACTGGAGAGCTCCTTCTTAATCAGCGACAGGCCGCTTCAGGGGTGGAATATCGCAGGGCCAAACTTCCTGCTGCTGTTCGTCTGTACAAACAGAGCTGCTCCCAGCAGACCCCGAACACAAACACCAGATCAGCTCTACACGGAGCAATCTCATCATCCCAACGTCCAGTTTCTGCATCTCAGTGGGCAATAGTGTAAATATTTCTGATTTTTTAGTTTTTACTGCTTTTTTACTTATATATTTTTTTATAATAGTCCACAAAATCTGGTGTAATCCAAGTATAAGTGTTGGCATGCGCCCTGTCTGAGGCCATCGCAACTGTGTATTTGTGTAAATAAATTAATTCTCTTTAAATAGGGGTCTCCAGGGGTGGATTACCTTGGATCAGCTGTAAGAAGTCATTTCATGTTTTTGCCTTACATTTTAAAACAAGTCCCTATCTATTTAAGTTCTTCAGGACAATCCTGCAACACTGTTGTCATAGTCGACAGCGTTTTATCGACTATGAGACTTCAGCCCACATTCCATCTGTATGAGGCTCGGTAGATAATGACGTTTCATTTTTTGGGTGAACCGTTCCTTTAATTGTGAATCTTCTTCTTTCCACTGTGGATGAGCCGAATGTTTAGTTTTATTGTTAAAGGTGATGTTAGCGCTCCATTCACTGTTGCTTCTTGTTTGATAATAGACAGAAACTGTACTCTTCACATACATTTAATGCAGCAAAGGGTGCAAAGTGTCCTTCTGGAAGTAGAAAAAGTGATAAAAACCAAAATGGAATGACCGCACGTGACGATTAAAAGGTGTGACAGTGAGGCACTGTGCGGATCACGCGGAGGGCAGCGAGCGTTCACGGGGGGGGGTCACATGAACCGGGGCTGAATGTGAGAAAGAGACAAAGAGGCAGGAAGAGAGGGAAAACAGGGAGAGTTGAGTCACTTCCTGTCCAAAAAAAACAGAGAAAAAGTGAGTGTTTACCTTCAGTCGCTGAGGAAATGACTGCATGGGCCTGCAGAGAGTTCACAGGCCGCTCTCACATTTCTCCCTGCCGCTCGCCATCACACTGACTGCATCATCGGCTGCCAACACACACACACACACAGTCGGTCACACACAAACTATCTGAGTATTATTATTAGCACAATATAATTACTTCCACTCTGAAACCTGAAACCTCAGTGTTTCTCACTGCAGCGCACAATAACAGCTGCATAACACGACCTGAGGATAAAACCAGATGTGAGCAGACTGAACTTCATCCAGTGGAAGTATTCAGATGCTTTACTTAAGTGAAAGTACCACTAACTCATTGTAAATAATTACTAAAAATGTAATTAGTTACTTTCACTGTAAATTCAAAGAACACATTTCTTCCCGTTCTTCATCCGATGGCAGTAAAGCGGCTGTAGTAACATGCGTAGACGGACTCTCTCACTGTCACGGAGGTGCTTCATTGGTTGGTTTTTTTTTTGTTTGTTTTTTTTAACTATACAAAAGCACAGAACTGTGCAAGCTTCCACAGATGCATTCTGGGATTTGTTGTGTTTAAGTGCCTACCTCAGCACTTGCTTCAACTTGATGTCATAAAACCCACTTGCGGTTTGTTTTGTTGCAACAAGTTTTGGTGTGGTTGAATGTTACAGTGATTACACCCCCACGATCAGCAACGTGAAGGCCTCTGACGCTGCATATACTTAGCCCTGAGCTAACAGTTGAGCCCTGGGATAACTTAGCCCCCTTTAACAAACAAACTGTTAACCCAGTTATCTGACGCCTGGAGCTGTACACGTCACACTGTTCTTCAGATCACTGGGGATTAAATTTCTGTTGTAAAACGTGACTAATGTTTATAGTTTTGAACGGCACATGACTGTTCTCACAGTCCGTCCGCTGTTTAGTTTCACACCGTCACAGTTTGGCCCCATGCACGATTCTTAGGGATGTCCCCCCCCCAGCACTCTCGGGGGCTAACCCAAAACTAAAGTTGGCCTTTAGCCCACTTAGAAGTGTGCCAGACCTGTGCCAGTGTGAACACCTCCTTAGCCTGAGACGTTCCACGAATACTTTTAATATAGATAGATTATATCAATTGTGAAATATCAGACGTTCACGAGCACAAGCATTCTAACGATTACTTAGACTTGTTTAGACGACACCGGAATGAGTGCGTTTGCAAAAAAAAAACAAACAAGTGATGCAGAAGGTTCACCTGCTGTTTGAAGCTGACAGTGTATTCTATTTTCTATTTTCTAGTTCTACTCTTACAGATTAACAAGTGTAAACTGCTACCACGTATTATCTGTCCGCTCTAATATGTGGTCTTTGACTGATTTTCAGGGGTCACCAGATGAATCTGAGGGGTCGCAAGACACTGGATGGTTTTCCAGATTCCGGCTTCTAAAGATGATTCAAATTGAACAGTTTTTTTTTTTTAAGTTAAAAGGGCCACGAGCAGAACACGGTCACTTAAATGATAGAGGCTCTGGTGGATTAAGCTCAGTGGCTCCCTAATGGTGCGCTGAGGCACACTGGTGTGGCATGAGGCAAGTCCGGGCGTGCCATGGGATTCTGTTACAACCATAAATTATTATTGCAACATTCAGCTATCTTAATATACTACATCAGTGCTTTGCACACGTTCATTTCCCAATGCAGAGGCAAGATGTATTCTTTTCAGCAACCTCACAAAGTTTCAAATGAATTCTTGAATCAGATACACAAGAATACAGTTGTTTGTCAAACTCTTTGAGATTGGTAGATAAAATTAAACATGCAGAGAGTGATTAGAGAACACGTTACGGAGGCGACTTTGCCTGGAAATGAGGATGTGCCTTAAATGAAAGCCTTGCCCTTCTTAAACTTAAATACCCGAATAAAACCACTGTGGATGCTTTAAAAACAGATTCCTCTGTAAATCTCTATGAAGTTTGCTCCTCTAAATGACTTCTGATCATTAATTTGCCACTAACTGATTTCGTAATCATGGAGAAAACAAATAACACGTCACACTTCACTGATAACTAAGGATAGATTCAACGATGGTTTCAAGCGAACTGTGGGAAATACGAAAGCACAAAAGTATAGTACGAGTTATTTAAACCTCACTTTATATCAATGACAGCACTATCTTCTAGATGTGATTTAAATATTCATTCATCCTATTTTGAATGTTGGGTATTATTTGAGCACCCTAAACAATTAACAGTAAGCACCTTGATCTGAACATTACAGTGACATAATCACCGTCTGACCTTCAGCACTTTTGAGAAATCTATACATTCAGATTACATTTTGCAATATACGGACTCTGAATTTAAATATATCGCCAACGTGAAAGCATGACACAAACTGATAACATAGATAAAATGCTGCTACATGTGTTTTTTTTCTGCTACATCAAACCTGCTTTGCTTCCATAATCGCTGAAGGCCACGTCAAATAGCCAGTTTGTGTGCAGGAACACAGCTGTCATTACTCAGCATCAGGAGAGGAGGAAGGTGTTATTTGGGAGCCGTCTTTAGGCGTGTCCGCAATATGTTTGGCAGCGTTTCAGTCGGTGGAAAAACTCGCCTTCAGGGTGACTGTGGTTTTCCCTGCCGTGATACAAAGAAATGAACTGATTGAAAGAGACTGGCATGATCTAAAATTAGGATACACTCGTGGCTGCGGCATGTAGCTGAAATCGCCACGTCATCCATCCGATTCAAAGGAAGCCCCTCTTAATCCAATATACAAAACAAACAGCCACAAAGAGAAAAGATGTAGAAACAAGGCCCTTTAATATAGTAACTTTTACAGTAGGTAACGGGATGAATGTGATGTTTGGGGGCGGGGGGACATATTCTGAACACAGAAGCATAAAAAAAGTAATCCAGTTCACATTTAACACTGACTTCTTCTCATGGACGAATGCCATTTCAGTTTGAACCTACATGCAAAGGCCTCCTTGTATGTCATACAAAAAACAATAAATATGATTATCTGGGGGGCGAAGACTCACTCTGCAAATCATTTTTCTGGGTATACAGTAACATTTTAGAGTGCCCTTTTAAAATGACTTACACTTGTAAATGTACATAGAATAGTTACATGGAGATCAGAATAGTATTATTCATGGAGACCTACAGTACAGCTCAAGTAGCCGAGGAGATTAATGCTCTGCTGTCAACCCCGATGCATCAGTGTCACACCAGGGAAAAGTTTCATAGGATTATATATATATCTATATATATATATTTACAGTGAATGTTAGCATACTCATGTTTTTAAAGCACATTACGTCTTAAAAAAAAAAAAAAAAAAGTTGTTGCACATTTTCCACCAATGTTAACCCTCATTCAACCGGATAAAATGGCTAAAACTACATTCTTATATACAGAAACTGTCGCCAGCAGAAGGGAGCAGATATGCACATGCGAGCACCAAAGTCTGTCCGCTAGTAAATGCTAGTAACCGGCTGGTAACAACAACACAAAGGCCAGAAGAGGAGAGGCTCTCTAGACGTACAGCAGCAGCTTCAACAGAAAAAAAAAGAAAAAGAGAGAGAGAGAGAAAAAAAAGGAATGCTGAGATATGGTCCATGACAAAGAGAGATGTGATAATCAGTGAAACGGTGTTAGAACTGGTTGATCTGTGTGCGTGCTGATGACAGCTTGCCGAGCCCGTATCCTCTTCAAAAACAACCCCTGTGTTTTGTGTATTCAGGGATATCTTCAGACTTAGCCTCGACACAGATAACTTTGGCTCGAATGAAAACATTACCATTGTGCAACTGATGAGGGCTCTGCAGAGAGACGAGAGGAGATAAGACCGAGCAGAGCAGGGCTGCACAATGAGACGCCTTCCACTGAGGACTTACTGGTTCATGCTTCGTGAGGACACGACGGGGAAAACAGAGTCTGGATGAGACTTTAAGCCTTTAAGTTTACAAATGGCCTCATTAGGGGTTGAACTCAACAACTCAGGTGACTGGTTAGGTCCATTCTCTGGGATTACTTTTGACAATTTATGCTTTTTTTGTTGGTGTTATTATTACTTCAACATAATGGCGACCTAAATAAAACCCGTGACATTGTGGTGAATAGGGATGCTCCCAACAGCTAATTTCCTTTGTGCTTAGACAGAAACTAAACTTGGGACTAGCTGAGCGGTGTCAAAGTGAGGAAACACTCCGAAAATGAGCAAAATGTAGTGTAAAAGGTCAGACATGATCAGAGAATAGTACAATTTTAGACGCAGCAGTAAAGAAATGTTGTTAATGGATGCTCATCTTTATAAAACAACACTTGTCAGTATATATTATGCTAATATGGAATCTGTAAATAAGTGAGAAAATTAACTAAAGAGACTAGTTATTCTTGGACTGACTAGTCAACCTATCACACACTTCCCTAGTGATGACATTCACAGTTCCACCTGTGGCAAGACAAGTGTTGGAAAAAAAAAGTGACATATTTTCCTCAATTGATTAGCTGAAGAAACCAGATGAGTATTAGTAAACACATTAATTCTTTAGCTGAGAGATCGATTTCATAATTGCAGACAGATATTGTCTCGGATTTCAGTTAATACTGCCTTTGATTCAATGATTTGTATTCCTGCTCTTAAAGGATGCATTAAAGAGAAAAAGATGTATTTTTGCTCCAGTTTAATCAGCTTTTCCGGCTGACTAGAGCTGCAATGATCGAAAGAAGATTACTGGCAGCTATTTCATTCATCAATTAGAAGTTTTAGCACAAGTGTCAAACATGTGCTGGTTCCAGCTTATTAAAAGTAAAGATTATGTGTTTTTCTCTGTTGATTATGAATAAAAAAAACTATTAATCTTGAAAATAATCGGCAGATTAATAGATAATGAAAATTATTGCTACTTGCAGCCCCACAGCTAGGCAATATTACGACGCCCCTATCATTTTCCCTGTCATGTCATCCACAACAAGACTCATCTGAGATAATGCATTTTGAGTAAAGCACCAACACCTCTTATCAAATACTATCATTTTGTGAAGATATAAACTAAATAAATCAGTCAATAATGCCCAGCTGCATAATCATCATGCCTGGTACCCATGCACACACGCAACATGAACCGGCCCTTGGCATCCATTTGAATTTTTCGTGCAGCTCAGTGTGTGTTCAGAGGCCTACAATGATTCAAGAGCAAACACAACCTCCGACTAACGTGTAAAACTAAACTCATGTATGAGTTTGTCCAGACTAAAACACAGGTGAGAACCATCTTGAACAGCAGCAGCAGCAGCAGCAGCAGCAGAGACTCAGTTGATGTTTGACTGAGTGCTCAGGGCACTTAATGGCAGGAAACTGCTCTTGTCTGCTACTGCCACTTTCTAAATTAATGCTGGACAGTCCGCAAACCTGCAACTCTCTGTGCCAAAAACAACCTGTCTGCTGCTGCTGCTGCTTGAGGAATGTCCTAGAAAAACACTTGGCTTTGAAGAATGTGCAGTGGATATTTTTAAAGTTATTTTTATTCTAAGAGTGTAAAGCATGAAAATGTCAGAGATAAACTCCGAAGCTAGGGTTATATGTAGCCTGATTCTTCTTTAACAGCATGGAACAGAGATTACTTTATCCATCATGTTTACACCTCGACCCATGTTTGTAATGTGGAGCAGGTTTCATGGCGAGAACGCTGACAGTTCCTCCTTTAATCATTATCTACACACAGTCCACAACTGAGCTGTCGTCCTCCTCGGCTCCCCACTCCCCAAACCTCATCTGAGGGGACGGAGCTGCTGGGTGGAGATTGTTAATGTCATCCATGGCGTCTGCGTCCGTGTCGTCGCTGGCACCGATCCCCATGTGGCCGCCCTCCTCCCGGTGCGTGCGGATGTGTTTCCGCAGCGCGGCGGGCTCCTTGAAGGTGCGGTTGCAGAATGGGCAGCAGCATGGCCTCTCCCCGGTGTGAATGAGCTGGTGGTGTTTGAGGTGCTGCAGGCGGCTCAGGCGCTTCCCGCAGATGGCGCACACGTAGGGTTTCTCCCCCGTGTGCGTGCGCCTGTGCTTGCGCAAACCGTCCAAGTGGCGGAAGCAGTTTCCACACTCAGAGCAAGAGTATGGCTTCTCACCCGTGTGTATGCGCAGGTGGGTTTTAAGCGCTCCAGACTCGCGGAAGCGGCGGCCGCAGACTCCACACGGGTAGGGCTTCTCTCCGGTGTGGATGCGGATGTGCTTCTTCAGGCTGGAGATCAGGCGGAAGGTCTTTCCACACTCCAAGCAGTGGTGAGGCCGATCTCCAGATGGTTCCCCTATTGTGTCAGGGGCCGAAGGTCCTGCTGAGTCCTCTGCTCTGCCTGGTGAGAGACTGTCGCCCCTCCCGGCTCCAGCAGTCCTAGTCAGCTGCTTCTGTCCATCGAGCCCGCCCTGCTGCAGGCCCCCGCTGCAGTCTCGGACAGTCCTTTGGTGACGCAGAGGCTGAGTAAATGAACGCTGGGAACCTTCATCCCCTCCTACTTGAACGTAGCCAAGGTCGCCCACATTATGGGACGATCCCTCTCCATCACCGACTCTGTTGTCACCACGCAACCCAGAATCCTTCCTGCTGGGCTGACCAGAGCCTGAAACCGGTCCCTGCTCCTCTTTAATCTCAAACCTGGATGCTCCACCTGGTCCCTGAGACTGCCTCTCATCTAAAAACAGATGAAAACAGACCACAGAAATTAACCCCTGCCTCAAATAACAGTAAGAGATTGAATAATTACAGCTCACTCTCAGCCGAAAAACACAGAATAAACACCAAGACATCGTATATTTACCTGGTCTGCTGGAATCTGAGCACATATGCGATGTGTTGGAAGCAAAGTCCAGAGCGTGGTTAGTCACAGAGCCATCTGGTTGGATTGAAAGTTGGCACATTTTGTAGTCGTCTCTCGGCTCAAACCCATGAAGTGAATCGTCCACAGAGCCTCCAAGCCCCAGGTCAACACCAGCCCCGTTTACGTTTCGGGAATTCTGGTGGTCCCGGTCCAAGCCTGAAGTCAATGAAGCCATGGAGGACAGAGATGGTGCAAAAACCGACTGACTGACCGACTGAGGGCCTGTGTATGAGATCTGAAGCTGATCTATGAGCTTCTGGGCGCTGCACAGACACTCCTGTAAAGTCTTCAGCTCCCTCTCTGACACCTCAAGACGCACTTTGAGTCTCTCGTTCTCCTGCTCCTTGTGCAGCAGCTCTTGTTGCGTCTCATTGAGCACAAGCACCACTTCACCCAGGAGCGTGTCGACCGCGGCGGACATGGCAGTCTGAATGGTCGGGGCGAGCCGTGATTTCAGCGACGTTACAGTCATGTTGCCCTGCGAGGCTCCGTATCCAGCCTTGTCGGGTTTCCTATCATAGCAGGACTCGACCCCGGTTCTGTCGGAGATGTTGATGATACTCTGTTTACGGTTTCCACTGTGGACCGAGCCGCCACCGCCGCCGCTATTTGATGGAGATGAATCCATGTTAGCATAGCCTGTCCGCCTGGAAGTCATTATTTTAATTCAGTTAGCTAGCTTTGATTCAGTTAGCTAACGTTTACAGGCGATGCTAACGTTTAGTTGCTAATCACGCTGTCCGACGTTGAAACAAAGTGGATTAATTGCGCGGGTTTTGTTGCCGAAAGGTGTCAGAAAACTGGGCGAAGCACCGACAATTACATTTGACCCATTAGCTGTGACAAAAACAATGCAACGTAAATGAACTGTTCGCTGGGCCTGGCTCCGCTAGCTAACATTAGCCTCCTAGCTCAACACTAAGAGCACCAGCCGGTCACACACGGACTCTGGCAAACAGCGAAACTCTGCAGGAGAAATGAGCCGGCGGTCTTTCGCTGCGTTATTCAAGTCCGTAAATTACTGTTCAAAGACTTTGATACCATGGCCCTCAGCTGCGACTCACCCACTCCCAGCTTCTGCCTGCTGGACTGTTTTCTCAGTGTACACTGAGGCCTGTCGCGCTCAAATGACGTCGACAAAGAAGCGCCCTGAGTGTTGGTTCGGTTTTTTTGCCCTGGGTGAAGACTTGAAGGCAGTTTCACCTCCTCAGCATCTGTAAGGCAATACGAAGAGGAAGGATTGATGTGGCTTGGCCTTCTCTTTAATTGGATTATTCTCTGTCACGCATTTTTCTGTTTTAGAAAACAAATAAGATTAACTTTGCATCTAAAATGAACAACTCTGATTAGTGAGGCCTCGTGTGTGTGTGTGTGTGTATGTGTGTGTGTGTAATTTCAATATTTTTTGTCTCCAGCAGGTATAACAAATTAAATGAAGCATTCCCATTAATGCAGTTGACAACAGGACATCCTGATTTATAGCCACTAACACTAGACAGCCTCTCAGAACACTGTCATGTGAGTGGGTTAATAACAGACTTGATTGAAGTCTGTGTGCACAATAAAAGATAAAAAGATAAAAGATTTTTAAAATTATATAATCGATCACTAAATAGTGATAGCAATAACAGAATATATTACTTGGTATTTTCATTTGTTGATATGTCAACACAACAAGATTCATTTTCAAACTGCAACTATATTTATCAACTCACCAAATAGATAGTTTGAATTAATAGCATCCGGTCTTTTAAAGACTTGCTGTGTAGCCTGTAATTAATCATTCGATTATTTATCATTTTATCATGCCTGTTTTGAAGCATATTGTCTTTCGTTGCAAGCCTAATCGAAAATTACCACCGCACCACCTTTATTAAATAGGCTAACATGCAGATTAGTGCATGGTGCAGTCTTTGTAGCTTCTAGTTTAATTTATCCAAGCACTCTGAAATTCTGACAGATTGACTGATCGAGTCGAGTTGGGTCCATGTGACAGTGGAGCAGGCGCCCTGCCTGTCAGCCTGCAAGTCAAACCTCAGGGTAAATTCTGCTTGCCATTTGGCATCAGAGCAGCAGCCATTTGCGGGGAAAAGCTGAAGTTTGTCCTTTTCAATCTAAAATTAAACTTTCTAGGGTTTAAAAATACAAGTACCCGCGGGCGGTGACCTCTCAGTGGGTTATACATCACTCTAAAACAGACAAGATAACAGTTTATCCCACAGCAGCAGCCTGTTTTTCAATACAGGATGTAGAATCTGCAGAATATTTTAATATGGGAAAGTGGCCAAACATGTCATGAGCTGTGTGATGCTTGGCAGATATACGGTCATTGTGAATCCATCATGAAGGCTAATTCCTGTCACCCACACCCAGTTGTGTAACTGAACAGAAACAGACCCCGCCTGGCTCTTCCAGTCATGGCTTCTGTAGGCTGTAGGAGGCACTGCAGACTGCTCCATTAATGGATGATGCTGAGCTCAGGTAATGAGCTGTATGAATCATGCAGTTTTTTCCCCGTTGGATCGGTTCCTCACGATCATACACCTACTGAGCATTTGAACATGTTTAATTTAAATGAACGGCTGCACATTAATATTGTTTGCTCAGAGAGATGAAGTGAATCATTGGGCGACGCCGTCCACTGAGTGCGGCCTGCAGAATTAATGACATCATTATTGAGAGTCTGTGATGCAGTGCCTCATCCCTGCATCTAGTTAAGAGTGAGCGAGCGAGCTGGATGTTTTGAAGATGAAAGCGCGTCCACAAATCAACTAAGTGAAGAAGAAACTTGGACTTCTTAATTCTCCTTTAAGTGAAAAAGAATCAGCTGGCACATGGAGTTGTTGTTGTTTTCTCCTTTAGGCCAATGAAACATCACAATGATTTATTTGACTTGTGTAAAAAAAAATAAGAAGAAGAAGAAAGAAAGCAGGCAGCATTGTGGCCAATAAGTTGCTATGATCACAGCTGACTTGATACAAATCAAACACTCATGCTATTTTTTCTACAGGTCCTCTGCTCCCGCTATAACCAGGCCTTGTAGTATTCATTTGGACTGCTCCCATTTCATATATAAAAATAATTAGTTCCTCATGGACTTGTTTCTGATTAGGAAAGCAGACCCATGCCGACCAAGTGGCGGCGGTTTGTGGAAAGAGTGACGACGTTGTGCATGGCAGAGAGGGATTATGCAAGAAACCATCTAACGGTTACCATCTGCTTGAATTTGTGTCATTTCCAGAGTCACAACAGAAGTATTTCTGACGTTGCGACTCCACCTCTGAGTTCCAAGTAGCTCATTCTGCCTAACACGTTGCCTTTGTTCCTGTTACCTCATTAAAAAAAGTTTGTGTCTCACTTTCCTTATTTGGGCCTGCTGTAGATAAACTCCCCATGGAGCTGCAGCTGACTCACTACAGAAGAGCCGAACAGGTGCTCCGCCATAAACACAAATGATCATGAAATAAGACAAACATAGACGTGCTTCTCAGTGTGAGACATAAACACAACCCGTATTACGCAACGCATGAACATACTCGTCCCACACACATACATATCCCTGCATGATATGTATGCATCCCCGTCACACTTACACCCCCACGCACATTCCTGTATGTAATGCAGCATAAACACTCGCTTCGTCCACAGAGGAATGCTCACACAAGACAGAGAGTAAGAAGAAAATAAATGACTTAGAAATATACAATAAAATACAATAAGAAACTCAAGTACAGGCTGGAATTTGGTAGAGCGCATACCTCCACCAAGACACAACAGTGCCCTTTAAATATGCAATATGTAAGAATTGGCCACCTGCGCCAGAGCGAACGCTAACTGCTGCTAACTTGTGCTAGCTTGCTCAGTTGTCCGTGAGGCCGGTGCTTCAGACTGGATGCCCGGGCACCAGGGGAGTGTTGGTGTTTGCGCCACGAGCAGTGGAGCTTTGGACCAGAGTGGAAAGGGGGTAGCTCATTAGCATGTTAACTTTAGTAGACACAAGACACAGACATCAGCACGTCAAAATGTCTATGTATTGTATTGTATTGCTGCAGAGATGTCTAATAAAGTTAGCATGCTAACCAGCTAGCCCCTATCGAGAGGTGATAGTAAACAACACCAACACTCGCCAGTGCTCCGAGCTCCATTACACCCGCTAGCTGCTTGGTTAACTGAGCTAAGCCTGTTAGCTAGAGGTAGCTACAGATAGCCGCAGTGAGAGGTTACTCATGTGATATGCTTGGATGATTAATTTGACATGTGGCCAGTTCTCACGTATTGCGACTTTAATGGGGTCTATTCTCTGCTGAGACGCAACATCAGTCCAAGTTTTGTAGAAATCCGTTCAGCGGTTTTTGTGTAATCCTGCTCACAAACCAACATTTAGACGGGTTGAAAATATGCTTCTAGGCGGAAGATAATAGATAACTTATCTCGGTGGGGAATTCATTCTGTCAACGCACTTGTTCCTGCAGAATGAATTACAAGAAGCACAGGAACAATATGACACATACATTATAATAAAAAAAGAGCTTTGACTGAGGCGACAGAGCTGATCGAGTCGGTTTCATCTGTTTTGTGAATTCCCCTGGTACAGGACAACGCGTGCCGACACTTTATCTGCAGACTTTGCTTGAAGTCGGAGCAGAGACGTGAGTTATGCAGCTGGATTTCAGTCCACAGCTGTCACATGAAGTTCCCTTTTCCGCACGTCACGTCAAAAAAAACATCTTGTCCTGTCCAGGATATGAGACGCTCTGAGCGGTCTTTTCTCTTGTTGGGATGTTGGCAACACTTCAGATTAATTAGCAACACTTGTTTGGTTCATTTTTTTTTTTTTTTTTAGTACCAGCATGGAAATTTACTACATTTCAAATAATTCCAATGAACAAGCACAGTCAGGTTTATTTCCGGCCTGTTGGTGAGCAGCTGTGCAACAGTTTCTTTCGTTTTTTTTCTGCAGTGTTCAGAGTTAAGTCATACATTTTATTTAGGTGAGAGGTCAGAGATGGGATATGCTGTCTGGAGCCACTGGCATATGTCAGGCATGACAAAATTCCAGTGAATGAAACCCGTGACACAGATTAATCCTCAATCCCGTTCAATTTTTCTCGGCCCCTAAAAGGAAAACAGGAGCTCATTAACAAGTCAGACACACTCTGAAAATCCTGGAATGTACCAGGAATCCATGTGGTCAGTGTTCCAGAGATTATGTGGCGGTGATGTAACGAAACACACACTATAGTGACACTGACTTACTGCGTGCACACTCATCGACTCACACATTGCTGAAGAAAGGAGAGAGGTGGAGCCGGTGCAGAAGGGTTCGGGAATAAGGGAGAGGGGGGACTGTGGGAGGGCAGAAAGAAGGAGGTGATTGTTGGGGAGACAGGAAGCGTATAAAGGAGGAGAGAGGGCAGGCAAGTGGAGGGAAGACGAGGAGGAAAGGAGCTCACTCACATCTTGATCCAGATTACAGACCGTTCCCAAAACAGCAGGTAAGCTCCTATCTCTTGATACTGGACGCTTTTTTTTCCTCCGCTCTTAACGCAGACGAGTGGAGCTGAAGAGGAGCACACAGCACGTTAGTATTCAGTGGAGGCTCCGGCTCTGTTTTCAGTTTTGTGAGATTTCTCTGAATGGGCCTCATTGTTGAAGCTCCACACATGTCCACCACAGACCCACATGTCAGGTATGTTTGTGTGGATTTCTTTTTTTTTCTTTTTTTTGAAAACCGCACATTCAGCTTCCCTGTAACTGGACCTGGCTACTAACAACAGAACAGCGCTGGGCTGTGTCATGGGGTGTGTGAGCACTTGGACCTGTTGTGCAATACCGCCTGGAATGCTGAATTAGTGTGAACTACCTCCAGAAGTTTAACGAGCGAGGATTATTCATAGCAGACCGTAAATCACTAAATCACATACAAACATGCCACGGAGTTATACATTTCAGCTAATTAATTGTCCACATTTTAGTCATCTGCTTACTCAAGGGTAAAAGCAGTGTGCGCCGGTTTTGAGAAAACAATTTATCTCTTGAAGTGAGTGAGATATTTTGTGGTGATCCAGCTGAGACTGGGCTCAAGCTTTATGTTCCCTTTTTTAGAGAAGACACAGCACCGGGGGGGATAAATCCTGGTTCAGGCTCAATACAAAGAGACTTTCAATGTACATACGGCTGTAAACCCAAGGGGCTGGTACTTATCATTCCTATGCAAAAGAAAAAAAGAACCCAACAGATTTGCCAACAAACTGATGGAATATTTCTCTCTCTGATCTCCAGATAGCACGATGGCTGCCAGCAGAGGCCTTCCTGTTCCCCTGGCGATCGTCTGCCTGGTTCTCATCAGCGGTTACTCTTTCTTGCCTGCGATGGGAGTCGCGGCGATGGATCCCACGAGATCTCCCGGGCCACAAGGGTTTACGACTGATGACTCTTTGCCTTCTGCGGAGGATTACGACCCAGATAGGGAAGCAACCGATGCCCCCATTCTCGCCAATACGCTGCCTCCACTCTGGGGGACGCTATGCAACTACGATCCCTGCCTCGAGTCTCAGGTTTCCTGTGGCGTGCTAAAAGCCAAAACCGGCTGCTCGTGTCCGGGGTTCACTACGCAAAGAGAGCCTCCGGAGATTCCCAACCTGAAGTCAGTGTCCTGGAACGGGTCAGAGGTCGTGGTTCACTGGTGTGAACCTTATTCGTACGTCACAGGTTACATTGTGAGAGTAGCGGGGAAAGAGAGGCAGAGGTTTGGGAAGGACAGAAGGGCCGGCGGGGTGGGCGACATAGAGGAAGTCTCAAATGTTTGTGTGGTGGCAGTGAACGACGTCGCAGAGAGTGAAGAGTCCTGTATGATGTACCGGCCCAGGGACCACAGCCTGCCCCTGAAAGCAGGACTCATCGGAGGAGCGCTGGGCCTCCTGCTGCTCATCTTGCTGGCCGTCCTGCTCTGGAGGCGCAAGAGGCAAAGGAAACAGCAGGCCAGCATCTCTATGCGCGAGACAGCAGGGACACAGTGAACGGATAACGGACTCGCTCCCGTGAGACTCCTCCGCTTCACACACTGCAACATCCGAGGTTTACCGTATACGGAGAGGAAACTCAGGAGGAAACAACGCCCGCCATCTCACATGTGTACACCTGACTTGAATTGATTGATTAGGTCTTGTTTTATTTTGAAAAACTCCTCCATTGGGCGCGGTGGTTAAAGGAAGTTCACACCTCCACAGTTTGAAAAAAGGAGCCGCGGGAGAATTCTACAAAAATGAAACCAACAAGCAAACAAGAAATGTTACAGGACAGATCAGGAGAATTTGATCTTTTTTTTTTTTTTTTTTTGCATTTCAAAAAGCGAGCTCTGAAATATCAGGTGTCGGGACTTTAAAGAACAGCCCAGCGTGCGGCCCATGCTTGGAACGGCTATACTGAACAACTGCTCATTGTAGTGCAGATCACAGAACACTCACCAGTGCAGAGATTTAAGTGTTTATTTATTCCTTGATTTCAGAAAAATTGTCTTTGTATCGGTGCATTTTCCAGCATTCCAATATGTTCTTATGTGGTTTATTTTGCTATAAAGGAACACTTCCTCTTTTAAGTTTGTCAGGAAAAAAAAAACTTCTAAAGATACTTGAGTTTCCTTTTTAAGAATGTAGGTCACACGATGAACACAAGATGAAACTGATCAAAAATCTGACAAAAGCCACTGACACGCAATTCCTGCATTATGTACTCCAGATCAAATGTATCAGGCAACAAGACATTTTAAAAGATTTAACGGTATTTTACCAGAGACAGCAGCGGATGGGCATGGAGGTTCAAATGAGGCTGTATCATTCACGGGTTTCATCAGAGCGCAGCAGCAGCAGACACGTCAAAACATGCCGCGTGCAGAAAAAGGAAGAAAAGTTTGTGATGGTTTTTTTCTTTTTGTTTTGAAACTCTCTGTGAGAGTCTCCATTATGTTTTGTATTTAATTAAAGAGTTAATGTGTGATGTTTTTAGGGACAAAAGTGAACGATGTGCTTTTTTTGTGTGTGTGTGCTTTATTTATGAACCTTTGGTTTGTTGCCAGAGATCAACTCAACTTGCTTTTTTCCTGGGGGACAGTTTTGTAAAATGACGCTTTGCCTATATGATAGATAACTCAGATATTTAAATGAATTGTGCAGCTGCGACCTTTCCATCCTGAAGTCACTAAAACGTTGGGAAGGATCCATCGACATAAATTGCTCGTCCCTGGCACATGTAAAAAAGTCACATGGAACCAACTACAGTTTTCTCCTCGACGTAATGAAAAGCAAATGAGTCTAGTTTTATTTATTTCAGTTCAATTGAACTTAAAATCCCCTGTGAGAATGAGCTCTTCCTTTGACTTAAAATGAGCTGGGTGGACGTACTATACAGAGTTCTACTGACGAGTTTCTAAAGATAAATGATTAGCACGTTGGCAGACTTCCCAGCATGCATTGTTTCACGATGAGAGTGATTTGACGACTGAAGTCTAAAAAAGACTGGACTGTATGTGTATGTGCATGTTTATATATTAAAGGGCTGTGCCGCTGAACTCAAGTGACACATGTCCTTGGCTGTTATTGCACCCATGTGTCAAAATGTGTAGCCGTTTAGCAGCTTTTTAGACGGGCGTGTGTTTCCATCTGCCTTATTTTCGGAAGTTGTGTCAGTGTCTGTGTGAGCACAAGTGTTCAGAGCTGTTTTTCCAGCTGTCATACAAAAGCCTCTCTGGCGGATATGGACTTGGTGAGGCTTGTCTCATTCCAGCTGAGACTCTCAGTCACTGGGGCTGCTGGGAAGCTTCAGGCCTTCTCTCTCTCTCTCTCTCTCTTTCTCTCTCCCTCTCTCTCTCTTTTTGCCTTGATGTAAAAGAGAAGAAAGTCCAATATTTAAATCCTCTCGGTTTATCTCATGTTCAAGACTCCATCTGCATGTCTCGCAGCCATGTTATAATTCCCTCTCTTTTTTTTTCCACTCTTTTTTTCTCTCTGGTCGCTGCCACCGAGTCGTTCCACCGCTCCTGGGCGTCTTTTTCTCTCGCTCCGACTGCACACTTGCG
Organism: Acanthopagrus latus; assembly: GCF_904848185.1. Classification (NCBI taxonomy): domain Eukaryota; kingdom Metazoa; phylum Chordata; class Actinopteri; order Spariformes; family Sparidae; genus Acanthopagrus; species Acanthopagrus latus. The sequence goes on from NC_051051.1 coordinate 8,000,047, forward strand.
CGACTTACACCACGCGGAGCTGTGTGGAAGTCGTCTAAACATCTGTAATTTAGAGACACAACAGATTGTTCGTTTTCCAAATCGCTGAAACGGCCCCGAGACGTTGCTTTCATGACACACATTCAGAAGAGTGCAGCCACTCTCTCAAAGTGGGCCAGCGCGAGACAAAATGCAAAGACATGAGGGAACAATATCATGTGGCGGCAGCAGCGAGCCAGTTTTTTCGACGGACCGAGACGTAATGCACTTAAACCCCATGAAGAATGGGTTTAACAAGAGCTACAGCCGGAGCAGGGTTGTTCTGGTGTTCACGCACAACATGCACATACACATGAACAAATATACTGTATATATGCGTCTCGTTTTGAAACAGGCCTCGATGAGCAAACTGGTGTCCAGTCATCCAGCTATAAGCTGCATGAGCTGGGTGTTCACTCCCTCTGCAGCTGCCCCCAAAGTTTAAATGCTCTTTCACGAGAAGAATGCAGAGCCTGGAGATCTATAAACCTGATACAGCGCGTAAAAGTCAGACAGCTGAAGAGACGAGGCAGAGGAGGCTTGAAAGACGCAACCATTTTTGTCCTTGAGAGAGCCTCATAATCTGCCGGTGTGGAAGTGAGAATCAACCGTAATAATTTGAATTTAAAAGCTACTCAGCGCCTGTTTGTAGCCTCTAACCGCTGCTGAACGTCACATTTGAATCCCACTAAATGTACAGTGTTTGAAATCCCATGTCAGATTTGTATGTGGTGGAGTTTCAGTCAGTATTGGCCTAAAGGATAGAGAAGAGAGCTTGTGATTGATGGTTCAAATTCCCCACCCCACTATCTGGGTGGGGGAAAGCACAAGTCTATTCCTTCATTTCCACAACATCAAATCCAAGCAGCTAACTAACTCAGTTCTGAACGGTGGAGACCTACACCAGACACAACACCCCTCAACACGTTCCCGCTCCGGCCCATCAGCACTGAGCAGCCATTACAGCATTATTACATCATCAGTAATCAGCACTCATGAGTCTGACCACGCCCGCCTTCGAGCTCGGCCCTCAGTTTGAACTCAGCTACGCATCTGTGAAGTTTCGAGAGTGTCGCGGTTGTGACTAAAAGTGCTGACGTGATTCTCTGAAATGCTTCTGTGTGTGTTCTATGCGTCTCTTTGCAGTGGTGACGCACACACCCGCGCACACACACACACACACTCTCAAAGGGAAAACATTACAGGTCAACACTGTTGCAGCTGATAGTGACCAATTGGAGTTGAGCAATAAAGTTTTTTTGACAATACTACAAAAACACACAAGGTAACTTCAGGCTGCATCTCAACATCTTGAATTCAGGATTTTAACATAGTAAAGATTATTTGGCATTTATTTTCATTTAATGTTTATTTGTATAGGGTAGTGCAAGTATGTAGCGTGCACATAGTACCACACAACTACTACAGCATGTGCAACCGAAGCTAATTTGCACAGCCCGTCCTTAGACGGGCCTTTAAAATACATAAAACTCAGCAAATAGACCAAATAACAGTACAAACAAATAAAACTCAGCAAAAGACAGACTGAACAGTATAAAACACAAACTGCAACACGCTAAAAAGCTGTGGATCACAAATTTCTCAACATTAAAGCAGCAGATGAAATGTTCTGATTCTGGCAGCCCCCCCGTGGTGGTGATCAGGTGAGAGCCTTGCAAAAAAAAAGAAAATGCTAAGGAAACTTTGTCTTAGTGCCGTGCCACCAGACTACAGAGCAGCTTCCTTCGTCCTCACTTCGTCCTCAGCGCTACGCCTTAGGAAAACATTTTAATTTCACAACTTCTCCACCCCGGACAAGTCTCGATCTGACACAGTGAGAGGCATCGAGACGTAACGTGTAGAAACCGCTCATCTTTCTGCTGATGGTCTTTGACTATGTAGGTCATCCAGCCATATCAGTGTTAAACTGAGACTGTTTAATAACCAGTTAAAAACTCCTTGCAGAACATTTAGGGGTTCAGTGGTGATGTAGTGTCATTATCAAATATTCAGCCTCCCTTTGCTTCCTCACAGTGACGCTGCTCTTAATGAGATCACTCCATTAAACTGGTCGGAAAGGTCATTACGTGTGGGTCAATTTGTTTTTAAGATTATTTCATCCCTTACATTTTCTAGTCTAAAAACCGCAAGCTAATGACTTTAATGACATCTAAATGAAACTGAAGGACAAATCGCAGATTTTTCGTGGGCATACGGCACATGAGAGACTCTTACATGACCTGTTAACATCCTTCTGCTGCTAATTTGTTTCTGTCTCCATGTTTTCTGCCTCTGATAAATGATTCTCCCGAGGATTTCTCGCTGCATAAACGTGGAGTTTTTCCAAGTGATCTGCAGCACCTCCCAGGCACGCGGGGTGCCTCTGAAAACCGCTTTTGATGTTAGCAGGAAGAAGATCATGTGGATGAAGCGCAGATGTGAGGAGGGCCAGAATCCATGCAGGGAGGGAAAAAAAAAAAGAATTCTCAGCGATTCCTCCGCTCTCGAGCATCGTCCGTCGCTTTCTTTTTTACGAAGCAGACGCTCGTCCTGCCGCAATCTCAGATGGTCATTGGTGGCTGTCTTTTTCTGTGACTCGCTGCAAAGTCAGCAGCAGCCACTGCAAGCACACCATGTGCTACTGTGTCCATCCAGCTGAGGCAGTGGCCATGTTGAATCACTGCTATCTGATTATACGGTGACTCATGTTACTTGTGCGGTGAGGAGGTCACATGTGAAAGAGTGAATCAGTTGAAATCGGATGCATGGGTTTCACAAGAAAGCACTCGGCCTCGGTCTGCTTCCTCATTAGTGATTAACGATGACTAAAGAGCTGGTGAGTGCAGGAATCAGTGTGGTCCATTCCACAAATGTCTGCGTGACGTATTTGGATGGTTTTTCTTACGAAGTTCTGGATTCTACCAGCAGGTGTTGCATTATGTTAGGAGGCTGCGGGTGATTGAACGGAGAAATGATTCACCAACTGAGCCTTGCTAAAACGCAATAATGGCACGTAGGCCACAAAGCAGAAGAGACGTTTTCAAAGGGCCGTTAAGTAATCGAGGATTCTTTTAGTAACCGAGACAATTGTCCCAACAGTGACAAAGCTATTCTGGTGCATCAAGAGGTAGTACTTCCATGAAGTGAAGAGGAAACACACAGAACACAAGATGAGGTGAGAAAAGCAGCTGTCACAGAGGCTCAGGTCACCACATCGCCCTCTGCTGGTCACATTCAGTCCTGAGCCAGAGAGGCCTGACTGAACTGAAGGGGGCAGAAAGAACAATTACAACAATGGCAATAATAATGATCACTCTGATAATAATGTCTACAAAGGTGGATGATGTCAGGAACGGTGCCAATTCAAGATCTCTGTTAGCTGGAAAACAAACAAACAAACAAAAGCTTTACAGACAAAACGGGTCACGAGGAACCTAATCTAACCCGGTTGTGTGTGTAACTTCAGAATCAGAACTTCCATTATTAGTCCTGCAAACCAGAAACGTGTGTGTCTCAGCAGCCAAAGGACGGTTTAATATAACAATAAACAATGAAAATATTAAAAAATGAAACAATATGATAAAAACATAAGAAGAAGAGCTGGAGCAGAAATCTCTGAAAGTACGTAACTAAAAACGGTTAAAAAGTACAAAAACAGGTAGAGCAAAGAGGAAAAAAGCTGGAAGGTGAGCGAGAGCTGCTGTAACAAGCTGCCACTCAACCGGCACCTTAGAGGTAAGAAAAGTATTAAAGGAGCAGTACATGAAGAAATTTAAAATTCAGTTATCATCTGCTCACCCTCGTGCCGGCAGAAAGTCGGACAAAGTCTTGGTCCACAAAACATTTCGGGAGCTTCATATCAAAACAGCGTTGCAGCATTCTGCTAAAAGACTGAGGTAGATGGGGACTCGTCTTAATATGTAAAAAAAAAAACCATAGTGAAAAAAAAAACAAAACAGCATTGCTCCACACAGTTTGTCTGCTGTAATCTGGAAGCACCAGGAGCACAAATTGATTGGAAAAGAGTCTGACTGGTATTATCGGCTGATATTTACCCATCACAGTTATATCTGTTCTGCTTTCAAAGCCTTGGATTACGCAGGATGAACTTCATGGAGCCATTTTATGTTGTTTTTTAAAAACATTTTGTTTCGCTGTGAGTCGAAAATGACTGAATTTTCATTTTTTTTGTGTGTGAACTGCCCCTTTATGTTTCCCCACTTAAAGCCGCTCTGTTCACCATTTACACATTAACAATTAATCAGATGACGTGTGTTCAACTGAAGGTATGAGACATCACATTAAACGACGACTGATTTGTTCCATTTGCAGATAAAACAAATCTCCTTTCCGCTGAGTGCACTTCCACGGCAGCTTGTACTCGAGGGCCTTTAAGAGGCTTTGCTGCGTCGAGAGCGATCGCAGACTGTAATATTATGTTCGTCTCATAACATTATACTGGAGCCTACTCAAAGCCGTCATTCATTTCCATGCTATTAATTATTGCTGAGAAATTAATTTGCATTTAGCGTGGGGGGAATCTGAAGGGTTTTTTATTATTATTATTATTATTATTATTATTATTGGTAGTGATCCACCAGCAGGGGCACTAATGGCTGATTGCTCTGGGGTCAGCTTTTACAGGGCATAAAACGTTCAAAGTGGGTCAGGCATCCATCAGCAGCCATTGCTGGGTCGAGACCGCCCTGAACGCTCACTGGTTTTCATCCCAGTGTAGAAGAGGGGTTGTTCTTCTGTAGCAGTCTGAGCATCCTGTAGACAGCACGGTTAATTAAAAAAAAAAAAGGTGAATTAAGTTTTTTTTAATTATTTTTTTTTTTATAAAAGCTGCTTTTTTTCCACTGGGCCATGCTGTGGCCTCCATCAGAGGAACGTCTGGGCCTCCGTGGGTGGTTGTTCAAGCTGATCCCCTTCCTGCAGGCGTCTCATCCTGTTTACTCCCGTGTCCGTCTCTCCGTCTCAGCTTCAACCTTGACTCTGTAAATTTAAAAAAAAAAAAAAAAAAAAAAAAAGATTAACTTCCGTCTCTCCAAGTAACTCCGGCGCCACTTGCAAGGATGATCGGATGTAAATGCAACAAGGCGTGTGCGTGTTGTGATTACTTCTGTTGGCATCATCAGACAGAACAAGAGTGTGACATCTTTCATCCTGCAGACGTGAAAAAAACCCAGGTTGAGAAGTGAGTCACAGCTACTTCTGCTGGTTTCTTAAGGGGAGCCACTAGAGGTCATTATTGCTAAAATAAAAAAAATAAAAAAAGGGCACAGCAGGAATCAAAGCCACCTCTGGCATGCACTCAGTGATAATGTAGTGGAAATGGAAATTAGCTGCTCTAATAGGGATGAAAATTAGTTTGCGGGAGTAATCAGCCCAGCCACATTTCCACGTCGCAGGGGAGAGCCGAGGTTTGAAGAAAGCGGCTATACATGTTTGTGCATTTTCTGTCAGCGCTCTTTTCTTTTCCCCCCCAAAAAAATTTTTAGTTGCCGCTCGACAGGCAGGGTCAGCGCTCTCCTCTCAACTCCCCGGGAACGGCTCAGAGAGAGTGTGGGTAGGAGGAGGAGGAGAAAATCTCTTCCCCTTTTTTTTATTTATTTATTATTTTTTTTTCACCCCCACTTCCTTGTATGAAGAGCAATGGTAACCATGGCAACTTGGCATTATACAGGACAGAGCTGAGGAGGTTGAAACTGAGCTCAGCTCGGAGAGGAGCGTTATCAATCACTTTGACATCAGCACTATGACACGCACACAAACAACACACACACACACACACACACACACACACACACACACACACACACACGTTTGCCTGCTCTTTCATCCGTTCATGTGACTTCACAGGCCAGGGATCATGACATTTTCCTTTTCATCTGAGGGGGAAAAAAACCTTTACAGGCACCAGTGTCCAGTGGATGGATCTGAATGCAGAAAAACACTCACGATAGAGGGTGAAAAAAAAAAGTGTTTTTGAAGATGTTAAAACAAACCCTTCAATTAACAAAGAGAGAAAAAAAGAAAAGAAAAACCTTGAGAACATCATTTCTCAGTTTCTTTTCCTTCTTTACCGTCTTTTCATGTTTTTGAATTGCAACAGAAGGACACCCTCTTTATTCTTTGTGCAACACTTGAAAAAAAAAAAAAACCTGGTGAGGAAATTCTCTGCGGAGATTTACGGACTCGCGATGAATAAGGTTGAACAATGATGTAATGAATCACTGCATGAATGGATTGGAAACTGAAAAACAAACAAACAGAGAACTGGCAAATTTGTATTTGGGTCATAACAGGCGGAGAGACGTTGTCGTGATTGCAAAGAGGAACCAACAGAACCTGTCTTCTTCGAAATGGGACTCTCAGCCATTTCATTTGGAAGAAATCACATCCTGTAATTTCATGAAATTGATAATACTTTTACATTTCTGGAGCTTCACAGCAAAAACAGTGTGGCAGGGTTCTCCTGTGCAACTGAAGTAGATAGGGACCCGTTTTAAAATGACAAAATCATCGTTATCATTGTCATCATCATCTCCACGAGATCCCAAACTGATTTGAAAAGGTGATATTTACTCCCTCGATGCACGATCAGGCTCACACGCTCACTTCAGACGGGGTGTGTGTGAACCCTTTTACCTGAAAAACGATAGTAACCAACATCTTTTTAAATCAATTCGGGATCCTAATTATACTAAGATGAGCTGTATGGAGACATTTTAGGTTAGTTTTACATGTTAAAACAAGTCCCCATCTACTTCAGCTGTTTAAGAGGGTGCCGCAGTGCTGTCTTGTCGTTAAGCTCCAGAGCCGCGTTGTAGATAACGAAACTTCGACTTCGCGGACAAAATTTTCACGGTCGGCGGTGGACGACGACTGAATTTTTCATTTTGGGTGGACTTGTCCTTTAATCTGTATTTCAAATCTTGTTTGAAAGTCGTAACAGGGTTGAAGCCACAACATGCAGCTCTCCAGAGCCGGCGTGCACGTCCTGAGAGGCCTCAGTTCCTGCTCAGGTGCCGTCGGCTGAATCTCCAAGAGCACAGAGAAACCTGGAGGGACTCTGAGCCGGAGCTGTATTTAACCCTGTGAGGTTAAGTGGCTCTCCCAGAGCGGCGGCACTGTTTTTCCCAGCTGCACCGCTTCTCTCAGCCGGCCCGGAGGAGGATGGCTCGTCATGCACTTTATGAAATAACATGTCCTTTGTTGCTCTCAGTGTACCAACTGCGTGCCTTCCGTCTGCGCTCACCCTCCTCCCCATTTATATTCTTTACCTGCTTTATTCTTTTCTTCTTTCTTCTTCTTCTCCTCATTGTCAAGGGAGCACTGGAGCATATCCCAGCATGCATTGGATTGGAGGAGGAGGAGGGTCAGACAGCTTGGACAGGCTGCCAGTCTATCACACATGCTCCAATCCACTCTGAACGACATGAGGAAGCTCGCACCAAGGAAAGGGCAGAGCACGCAAAACACTGAACCCGGAGAAGACCAAGAACTCGATGCAGCTTTAGAAATGAGAATTTTAAAGGAAAAGTTCACCCAAAATGCAAATGTAATCATTATATACTCAGTCTTATACCGATGGAGACTCAGATGATGTTTCTAGAGCTTCACAGCAAAACAGCGTTGCACAGCTGAAGTAGATGGGGGACTCGTTTTTCCAAATGTAAAGAAACGGCAGAAAAAAATAAAACAAACAACTGCTTTTTGTCGCGACCCAAGTTACAGGAAGCCCCAAGATCCCAGCTGATTGAAAAAGACTTTACTGAGCTGAATTCTTCACTGTAGCGGCTAGGCTAAAAGCATTAGCAGACACCATGTCTGACGTGGGTGCACAAGCTTTGACTGCGCGTAAAAACGTGTAATTAATGTCTTTTTAAAATCAATCTAGGGATCTTGGGGGCTTCTGGATACTTTGATTACGCATTATAAGCTGTACAGAAATATTTTTGATTGTTCTTTTTCAGTTGTCCGAGCTCCAAAAAGTGTTTTGCTAACTACAAAACTAAATGGATTTTTTTCATTTGTGGGTGGACTTATCCTTTGAAATAAAAGCGATGAAGAGAGATAAGTAGGCCAGGTGGAGGATAAACTGGAGGAATTCTCTGTCCAATAAAGTTTGGGGGCTTTAATCCAGGGCTGTGTGAGGACGCACAGATGCAAATTGCACACACAGTACCTTTACAACTGAGGCACGAACTAAAAATCCAGGACTGGTGCATGGCCAGATGTTGAGCAAAACAAATCCCAATTACCCCTCCCGCCTCTGCTTTACAAAAAAAAAAAAGAAAGAAAGAAAGAAAGAAAAAAACTAAACAGTGCAGCCGGGGCAGGAACAAGCACTGGAACAAGAGATGAATCAGGGACAGATTATTCAGGACACAGTCACAGGGGATCGAGTGCTCCAGAGGAGAGCAAGGACTTGACCTTTTTCTGAATATTCATGAAGAGAGAGAGAGAGATGTGAGAGATGTAAAACCTTTCCCGGGACCCAGAACTTTTGCGGAGCCTAATAGCGGTCCGCAGCCTGCGATTCAGGGCAAAAAAATATAAATACATCTAGCAGGAGTAACATCAGGACATCCTGGCCGTCTGCCAGGCGGAGGGATCAATAGCCATTAACACCATCATGCATGCAGTCAGAGGACAGCAGGGATCTGCGAGCTCTGCAGAGCGTTTCATCATGATGGGAGGTGGATTGGAGCTTTAGTTACAGTTAGAGCATCCCCTTCTCCCTGCCGCCGAGAGCGATGCTTTCTGACTGACAATGTCATCAGTGTGCTGTGTATGTAAACACACCCAGCAGCCTGGAGAATCTAGGTCATTTTCTGGCTGGGATGAGACGAGATGAGAGGAGGGGAGGAGCCGTCTGGAGGTGCAGGCGAGCCGCAAACGTGTGCGGCGTTCATGTGTCAAGAGTCCGGGGCCGTAATCCACACGCACATCCCCTTTTTCCCCTTTATCTACTTCACGGATCAAGAGAACGTGCCTCCAGTGGTGATGAAATCTGCTGAGAAACACAGGTAGTGAAGCAGAAGGGGGGAGGAGGAGGAGGAGGGGTGAAGGCGTGTATAATCTCTCGCTTCACTTCTCTTTGCTTTAGTGCCGAGGACACGCTGTTCATTAAAAATCCAAGCCTTCAGTCTTCAGTATACACAAAAGCTCCGCGCCATGTAATATTGACATTGGCTTGCAACAAACAACCAGGAACCAAAAAGCGACCATGTGGCGGGAATCACACACACACACACACACACACACACACACACACACACACACACACACACACACACACACACACAGGCTCTGGAACATCATGTGCTGGAATCGCTGCAGACAGACTGTGGATGATTTGGGTCCTTTCCAAATCTGTCCTTAAAATGCTCTGCACAGGCTTCATCTTGAAGGGCATTTAAGTGTCAGTGCACGTCACTGAAACCCGAATGTCTTCTGTTTGAATCCATTTGAAAAAAAAAAAAAAATCAATTAATGCTTTAAAGTGTGTCTTTACAGCAGAGGAGCTGTCGTAGAAACTCTGCTTGCGCTCTGTTTGTTTTGACTGCTGGAACAACACTCACCCTGAAGGCAGCATGAACAAGATCCTCCAATAATGTGGAAGTGATTATATGACATGGCTGTATATGACGGGATGGGGTTGGAAACTGAATCATAACCTGACAAATTGAGGCCCTTCATCACATCACACAACGAGACTCTACAGCCCTGCCAGCGGCTTTGTGAGGCTGCACTGAGGCACCGCGGTACTCTGAGCTAAATGCCAACATCAGCAGGCCAGTGACAACGCTCGCGCATCGACGTTTGGGACGTTTAATGCTGTGATCCAGTCAGCGCCAGGGGATTGAATTTCCAAGGTGATACGCCCAAAGGGGGGAGGGAAAAATGGCGTCCTTGCACATGGAACTGAAATGGAGGAGGAAAACAGTACATGAAATAACAGATGCTGGTATATTTTATCTGTAAATTTACACTCAGTATGCAAATACATCATGGATTTTCTTTAAAAAAAAAAAAATGTTGAAACTTCTTTTAAAACACAGTGGCAAAATCCTACAGCTGTGCTCCAATTTTTTTTTAAGTTACATAGTTTTCTTAAGAAAAACCCATGACAAGAGCTGGGAAAAGTTTCAGATTGTGGGTGAGTTTGCCCAAAAAACCCCCCAAAAATGTCTCAGGGAAGGGTTACTGAAGGTGAAGTCAAAGGAGCACAAACGGCTACAGGATTCACGCCCTGGTAAAAAACATGAATGTGGGTTTAAAATTGAATGGCAATGCCATATTTCAGGCAGGACTGATGTGGTGCTTCAACAAACCAACGGGACTCGCACTGACAGTCCTGGAGCCAACACGGCTTTCATGGGCTAAAAAAATCCAATAAAGCAGTCCTGCATTGATTTGCAAATACACTTGTAGTGGCCTCGTACATGCGGAGGTATTAGAAGAGATGAATGCAACAGTGTGGGAAAAAAAATCAGACGGCATGTAAATTTACATCACAGTTTATAAAGTCAAACCTCTGTGATTTAATGTGGTGATTTACTGAGCAACGACTTGAAAAGCAGACCTCAAACTCTAATGACAATGCATCTTGGTAGAAGGCGTATGTATGTCGCCACATATAGTGGCAAATGTGAAATCCACGTATTGCCAAAAAAAAAAAATAGGGAGTTACTCCCAAAGGCTTGTAAAATTGGAGGAGTTACCCTTTAAATAAACTGCATCAATGATTTCCTTATTAGAGTCTCAGCCTTTTGGAAGTTGTTGAAACAAAATGGTCAATAGTTTCCCAATAAATTAGAAGAAAGCCAGGAACCACAGACGCTCCCCTCTCCTCCTGCTTTTCCAGGTGGAGTCACTGTTATGGCTGGAGAAGTGATTTATTGACAGCATCACTTTCTTCCTTCATGACTCTTCCTCATGCCTTCGGATCCAGGTGTCACAGAGGGCAGATGTTTAGCAGCGTGCGATTTATTTTCAGCGAGACGTGCAGGGTACTAGCTGTGCTAGGTGAACAATATTGGCTTCCCACCCTTTTCCCCTCCTCTGTCTCTGCCAGAAGCCGAGTTACATGTTTTGTTTTGGTTTTTTTTGCTCTTCTGTTTATTCAGTGCGTTCCCATTAAAAGATTACAAAGCAGCCTATTTTTAAATTTGTAAGAATGATGCAAACAGCTCCATCAAAAGGACTCAAGAATAAGCTGCTGTACACACACACACACACACACAGTAAAGCTTTTGAATTGTCAGGGGGAGGAAATCAAATAATAAAGAAAAAAAAAGGTATCAACATGGTACTCCTCAAAACCAAAAAAAAAAAAAAAATGTGACAGAGCATCACAATCAACTGGGGACACGTTTAAAGAAGGACTGAACAACGTGTGAAAGTTACACTTTGACACAAAGGAGAAGCAGAAGCTCAAAGTGAATCACTGGAAGGCGCCAGGACGAGATGTTCAGGTCATAAATTATAACAACCAGTTAAAATGGCAGTCCTACAGCTGAGACTTTGTTGTTACAAACAACAAAGGAACAGCCATTAAATCCTGAAATCAGAGGCACCACTGCAGCGCCTCATTAGTGGGCTGTAATGAGAGTATAATGAGGATTTAAAGCTCCCGACCGAACTCACCTGATGGTTACACAAACCTTTTGTTCCTGGTAACAGCGGGAAGCAGACGTCTCGGACACCATATGCTGCCATTAAGGCTCTAATCGTCCAGGAGCAGGTGGGCAGATTGTGGGCGACGTTGCCGTCTGTCTGGGTGCCAGGAGGAGAGGGCGACAGCGTTCAGAAAGTGCCAGTTTCCAGTCGAGACTGGTCAGCAGCGTGATGTTTTATACCTCTGGCAGAACGTTTGGTGCTTTAAGAGGTTTCTGTAGCGGAGATGAGAACACAGGGGGGCCAAGCCTCTGAACAGACGGAGCCTATATTTAACCACACAATGTACAGATGGAAATGCACTGAGTGTTACTGGGTACAATGGTGAGGTCAGTTTAAGATAAAGTCAGAGAACTTTACTTAGATGATCAATAATGACGCCTACAGCTCCTGTACATTCTGTACAGTAACTCGAAAGCAAACAGTGTACCAACTGTCCGTCATGAACATAAATACACCAGGAGATAATGCGCTCTCTGCTTCGGGACGAGTTAACGCGTTAAACCATGAAAATAGGGGTCTATCTAAAAAATAATCACAATCCATCTAATCATCTTTCAGCCTCCGTTTTTACAACCAATGTGCACAAACAATATGGAAGTGACAGTATAGGGCTCTGGATGCAGGCAAAATAAACACACGTTTAACATTGTTCATTTGCATACACTAACAAAATCGAGGTGATAAAGAAAAATGGAGTTCCCATTTAGCGATTGGCCTTTACTCAGCTGTAGTGAGTAATGACAACAACATTTTATTTACTTTCAAAATCATGTTTATTAAATTTAGAAAACACCATTTTGTTAACAGTTTCATAGCAATAGCAGGAAAGAACTGAAACTGTGAGAGAGAGAAAGACGTAGATGGGGCCTGGGCCAACCCCTGAGTTAAAAACCGGCTGTGTTTCGGAGCTCATCCGTCCCTACGCGTCTGCTCTCTGTGGGGGGGGGGTCACCTGCATCCAACCTGGCATAGACTAGAAGAGAGAGTCAGTGTGGTAGTCAACATCTCAAGGTAGAATGCCTAAAGAAACGACACATTAGAAAAAAAACGCTGTAGACATCAGGTAGAAAAGTTGATTTGCAAAGTCACTTTTCAAGTCAAGGTATTTCCTGCCAAAATATACCGAGTATGCAACATTAACACGTAATTAGGTTGCCAAACCGTATCGGTATGTAGGTATAATCACTTAGGGAGGGTTTTTCTTCTGCACAGCTTTGGGGGAGGTGGACTTCAGGGGGTTTTCAAGGATGCAGTACAGATGTTGTCCGAAGAGGAAGTGCAAACAATTGTCTATAAGGTGTGTTTGTTGAGAAGGTTGGGTGGGTGAGGGGTCATGGGGGTGTGAGCGAAACTGGGCTCCCCCCCTTTACTCATCAAGGTGCCGAGAGGGGCGACTCTCTGGAGGGTGAGCCCGAGATATCCTCAGGGGGAAAAACTGTGAGTGTGCAGGCTCGGATGCCGCCCAGCGACTCGGGTAAGTCAAACACTTTGTGCCATTCGTCCTTTTCCGGGTCGTACTTCTGTACTATTTCCACCATGCAGCGATTGTTCCACGAGTACCCGCCCACCACATAGATCTTGTTCTCAAACACGGCCACGCCCACGTCGCTCTGGCCCCGCAACATGGCGGCGATAGGTGTCCACAAATCGAGGGCGGGGGAGTAGTACTCGCAGCTCAGCACGTCGTCGTAGTCACTGGTGCCCCGGAAGTGGTTGCCCCCGATCACGTAGAGGCGGTCGCCCACCGTGCACATGCAGTGGAGGCCGCGCACGGTCGTCATGGGCGCTTTCTGAGTCCATTTATCTGCATCTGGGTCAAAGCACATCAATTCCTTCTGAAAAGTGTCGTGAGTGATTCCCCCTGCAGCAAGGAGCGAAAAAAAAAAGAGAGAGAGTGCAAATTAGCCTCGTCACCGATCATTTGGGGGAGGAAAACAGCTTTGTGGCCCTGTCAATCAGACCGATCTGTGACTCATTCACCCATGTCAACCTACATTCTCGTTTATCTAGGCCACGACGACCCACAACACTGGGAGCCATGTCATGTCCTTAAAATACACTTCATCAAGGCTTTACATTAAAGAAAAAAAAAAAAGAAAAAAAAAAATCACACCTTTCCTCGATCCCCATTTCTCAAACCTCAACTCACAATGAGTGAACTGTTATTTTACAAATCTTTGTTAAGCTTCTTTTCTACATAATGTTGACGTTGAGCGCTCCGCACAAAGAGAAACTGAATTACAAAACGCTCATGCGCATACGCACAAACAGTCTGTAGATGCCGGGACACAAAAAAGCTGAGGGAAAGTGGGGAGGAAAGAAAAAAAACAAAAAAAAAACAGGACATGTCTACAGGGAAGGCTTAAAATAAAGAGGAACACAATCCCAGCATGCATTTGGGTAGAAGCCAGCCCACCCCTCCCCCCCGTAGGCAGAGTGACTAGGAGCAAATGCAGTGAAGATTTGCAGAGCACGCTGAATAGAGGCAGAATCCCTCTAGTGCTGCTGCCCAGTGATCGTGTGCAAGGTTTATTGTTGAGGCCTAAGCCGTCTATTCAGCTGCCATGACTCAGATCTGTGATGCGACACCTCCTTAACTGATCAAACCCGAAGTTGCCTGACCATCCATTTTCTTTATCCAAGTAGTCAATGGGGAAAGTCTGCTATTAAAGGGAACAGTGGCGGAGTCGATGTTAGGTCCTTATAATTCCTCTCGAGAGGCCCTGCTGCTATTCTGACTCAGTTCAAGAGCTTTGGCCTTTCCTTTGTTCAATGATGTCTGATCAGAATCCCGCTATCCTCACATCCAATCACTGCCATTAGTGAGACACAGATTGGGCCAAATTGAGCCTGTCTGAGAGAGACAGACAGGGTTAGGGTTATGCCCCTCTGCAGTCAGCTCAGGGCAGACTGGGGCGTTGTTTGTATTGTCTGCTACATGTGTGACATAAAAAAACACTCCCCTGTTCAGCCAGGTAGGTATCAAATAGAGTCCCCTTGTAAAACCAGTGATCTGCTTGGCTGGTTGAATCAGTGTCGGCACAAGTGGGACTAGGAGAGAAGACGGAGAATAGTCGCAGAGGTAAGGCGGCAAAAAAAGGGGGCTCAGCATATTCCAAAAATACCCCGTAATGATAGAGAGTGTGCAGACTGGAGCGCCAGTAAAAACATCAACTAACGATCCGTGCTCGTTCAGTCTAATGTGCAAGGCGAATCCCTCAAGGACGAGACACAACAGAGCTACAGTGTGAATGGATCTATTTTTCTAGGAGGGCACAGAGCATATAGATCCACATTAATATACAGGGAGATCTGTATCGATTATGAATTACATTACTTTCTCCATCACACTTTAAAACTTCTAATCTACGGTCCCTGTTCAGGTAAGATGTTCAGTCTCCCGCATTACTCAAACGACCACAACCACATGTGAAGTTGTACTATCGAGTTTATGTTACAGCCTTCTGACATTTCAGTCAGGCTATCGGTCGCTGCAGCAATATCAAACAACAACAACAACAACAACAACAACAACAACAACAACAACAACAACAACAACAACGACCAGTCAGTTATTCGAATGAGAGCAGCAAATTGAAAATTCAGACGCTTATGAATCATTGCCATGTTGGGTCATTCGCTGACGAACGGTGAGTCACACAACGGCAATTTCCATATCTATTGAATCCAACACTATGCATTGTGGGATGAAAGTAGTTTACATGCCATCGACACTACTGTGATCAAGTGGGTGACACAACACCCCTCTTTTCCGCACTGAATAATCCAATTAAGAACCCATGTAGGTTGTTTCAACTCAAAATCAAACACTTGCCGTAAGAGAGCAGCTTTCTTGCAAGTACATTAATGAACCTGATGAACTTGTGTTCCAAGTCAGCTCATGAGACAGCCCTTACTCTGGTAGAGAATCAACACCTCGACACCAATTAAACTCATGCATATAATTTGTTACTTTAAACCTAAAGTTATGAAGCTCACACAGTAGATGGTCTGGGAGAAAAAAACAAAAACAAAAAACGAACAAAAGGTCCCTTAAAAATGTAAATCTGGTGTTCAGAGATAATCTTCTGATGACTGCAGTAATGCTCACAAACCGGTCACATTGACCCCGACTCTAAACAGCGCCAGAGATCTGACAGGAGTTAGTGATGAATGACTACAATGATAGGTGCTTAAAAAAAGAAATGCATATGACAATAGAATTACTGCTTCGCGGTTGTATACCTCCCTGTACCAGACAAGCTGCTGTTCCTGCGCTGTGGTGTTGAATAAAAGCCAGAGCATTTACTTTGCAGTATATGATGATGTCACAGTGCATTTAACCTCTGACCTTTAGGATATTAAATGTCATTACGATAAAATGTGACACACACAAGTCTAAAAGGATAAAAAATATGAAGGAATCATCGTATGAATTCCTGAGTTACAGCCAAAAATGCGTCTTGTGAGATCACAGTGATGCTGAACTGTGACCTTTGTACCAAATTTGAAGACATTTTGAAAATATATTGCCTCTGGCCACGGCTCTTGCCGGTCAGAGGCATAAAATAATAATTAGAAAAAAAAAAAGAAAAAAAAAAAACTTCTTTCCCTGCTGAGTGTATATATTTTTTTAATTATCAGTCCTAGAGCACAGCCAATTAACCAGCCAAGCCCATAATATCAGCAGATAATAATTTATTGCAAACATACACATACACCATACACTGTGGGTATGTTGGCTACTAAGTAACAAGAAATGGACAAACAAGTATGTTCGAGATCTAGAAACAGTGTTATATTGTTTGTCCACCAGAGAGCACTGACATGTTTCATTTGTCTGCAGTAAACTGTCACAATTAAAGGAAAATATGAAAATGTAAGTATCGATGTCGACATCAGATTTTAAAAATCCTGTAACAGTCAGGCTCTGATATCTGCAAAATAATTAAAAAGGAGTCACACCTCCAGTCTGCTGTCATGACATCTGAGGCCATAAATAACTCAGAGGGTACACGGTGTCCTTGTTATACATGACTGAGTGAAGAACTAAACTAAATGGTCTAAAGCGTAAGAACCACCTCCACTCAGATCTTAATCTCTCAGGTGAGACGGTGAACCAGAGGCTCAGTGCTGGTTCAGTACTCGTGTCTGAACTCTGCCACACCACTTGAGCTGTGATGGTCTGTGGGCTGAGTGCATTTGTCAGGTTCATCCAGCTGACAGGATGCCTTCAGACAGCGCGGCAGCACAGCCGGAGAAAGTGACCTGATCCGATGTGACAGACGGACACAGAATTGCACTCCAGCACGGGTCACCTTGCACAGCGAGACTGTAACCCCGGAGACTGTGGGCGCTACAGTGGGGCCTCGGCACAGCTAAATTCCTCTAATGGGTAATGCTCGTTTACCTGTGCTGTTCGCATTTGAAAGCACCGCAGTCGACTGCACACAGTTGTCATATAAGCCATGTTTGCTTCTCAGCGTCCTGTAATACGCAAACGTTCATTTTCCGCCACATGTAGTTTTAGCTGCTGCAGGTGCAAAGCATGACATTGTGTCTGTGTGTTAGTGTAAATTTACCAGGCTATTGGCCTGTTAATGAGTGCATCAGTAAAACATGAAACAAACATAAAAGGAATCCATTAGAATATCAAAAAGGGTGAGCAATAAATACTGTGTAGTGCAGAGTACAGCCAGAGGCAAAAACACTGAAGAACAGCCGGCTACCAGCAGATTAGCTCAGTCCCTGACTATTATGCTATTCATCATTTCAGTTTATTTATTTTAAAAAGTGAAAATGTGTCTTTCATCTTCCCTCCTTAGTTATATTAGACAAGCCAACTCATGTGGTCTGTGTGTGGTCCCACATATGCCCCAGATCTTTTGCTCGCCAAGTGAAATACTAACTAATTAACGAGGTCAGAAAAGTTTTGCCTTTTTTGCTCGTATGACGTATCACAGTAATCATGTATGAAGTCAGTTATCAGTTTCTGAACCGTTTCCAATAAGTCACAGATTGCTAATATGAAATCAAATTAAAGAGAGGCTACGTGCACTGTTCATTCTGGCACATGCACGCAGACAGAGACAAATCTCACTGCGTTCTGAGAAAGAACAAAAACAAATCAAGTAAATGCATGTCACCTCAGCTGTGGAATTTACTGTGTGGAACTGAAAAATAAAAAAGACAACTGGAACTAATACGGTACCTGATGCATTTTGTATAGAACTACATGATATTGACAAAGATTTGCAGGAATAATGAGATCTGTGGATCTTAAAATTAAATTCACTGGCTGTGTGCACAGTAATCAAAACCACGGAGCGTATCTAATAATAATTAAAAAAAACAGTGTGCATGCTGGTCAGCACCTTACATTGTAAATTAGCTCAATACAGCTGCTGCTAAAGAGCTTTTCAATATTTTAACTTCAATTGCTGAAACCTCCAAGCTTGCAGTATGTGACTGGTGCAAAGACGTTAATGTATGTTAATTTAGTAAGGCTGTGGAGACGGAGTCCATCCTCAATACCAATATACTGCACCACCTCTTAATTAGATGTTCACACACATGCACTGGCTGTAACCCTGACTTTGTCTCCTCTAACTGCTCCACTACTCAAACAGCTGGTTTTTTTCCCTTGGTGCTGTGTGTTCATAGATTTCACTTGATTCAACTCAACTGGCTACATTTTCTAAAACTGATCCAATGATTTTTCTGCACAGAACACTGTAACCAGTGCATGTTATGGGTTGAAACCTATGCACTGTACTTATTTTGAGAGATAATTCGGTTGTGTAACATTTTTCCAGTTATAATATTCAAGATGTACACTGCAGCTAAAATGCCTTGTTATCGCCTTATTTTTCATGAACACAGTTTGTGTTGATGCGTTGTAGAATGATGACAGTACCCACGGCCAGGAGGGATTAACACCAGCTCTTCAGTGTTACACCTCCTACACAGGCTTCAGTCCTCTACTTTGCTCACCCCTTCCCAATTTTCTCTTCCACCCCTCCCTTCCCCTACCCTTTGTAGCGCCGCTCTGGATTAGTCACACTGAGAAACTAGGGCTCATCTCCATAACGCAGTATTTTGTTTTCAATCCTATGAAGTGAGCAAGTATTGAGGCGACACCTCAGGAGCATGTAGTAAATGCCCAAAAGGCCCAATCCAAGTGTCCAGTCTCTTCCCTGAACTCTGTACCCTCACAAGCTTTGGCTAAACTTCAAGCTCTCAGTGGAGAGGAATTTCTTTCTACCAGGACACTGATGTAGTAATGACACAATCATTAAGCGTTTTTTTTCTTTTGAATTGAACTATGAAACAAATACAAAAAAACATGCTGAATTTAACTCTAAATCTAACATTAATATGATAAAACTACACAACTAAACAAACAAAAAAAAAATGAAACTGACTCTCAAACAAAAATTCCATACAAACTGAATAAGAAATGTTGAGGTTGTTGTCCAATATGTGCCAATATGAAAGCTTTTAAGTGGAAGGGGATGCTTCTCACGATCTATAGTTATTAAAAAGGTGCAATATGTAAGAAGTCTCAATGGGTTCAAGTCATCCTCAAAATATAGGTGATTAAATCGGTCAGGCTCTAATCAATAAGTTCAGAAAATGTGTTCAATCAGTAATTATAGTAACAGGCCTAAGCATACATTTCGAAAGAACTCACCGACAACTCTCAAAAAATTAAATGTACTACATGTACTCCTCTGGATGCCAAATTTACCAGTGGGACTCCCCCCTGCAGTCAACTCTATTGTCGTGTCAGTCTCAAACTGAATTTTGAATTTTGTTCTGAACAAGAACACACACCTCTCAATGACTCATGGCAATTTGTGCTTCATGCAGTTGAGTTTGGAGGTATCAGATGAGGCAACCACATGACAGATTTGTTTTTTTTTTATGGGTTTTGAATGTAATAAGATGTTTTCATCAATTAAATGCCTGAGAAGAAACATCTATCTAATGAGAAATCACAATCTACTGAAATTAATTTCTACTATGACTGCAAGACATGAAATCTTTCATCAAATCTATTGCAAATTAACTCACTTAAGGTCCCTGGAGCCACTTACCTGAAATATACATATAACCGCCATACACCGTCCCAGCATGGCCATAATGTGGCTCATTCATTTTGGCAACATATGTCCATTCATTTGTCCTTGGGTTGTAGCACTCCACAGTAGCTTGAAGAAAAAAAAAGACGAAAGAGAAGAAAAAAAAAGATGGTATTAGTAGAAAGTAGGTCAAGACACAACTAAGGAGGACAAACAGCAGCAAATGAGGCCTTGGAGGGCCTCAGCGTGGGAGCTAAAACACGGATTTAAATACAGAGTACACATCCCCACAACCCCACCAGCATTGACTGCACAGGAAATAGGGAGATTGTAAGATCCTTTATCTTAAGGCGCCTGAGGAGGGTTCAACAAAATCTGATAGGAAGCTGCGTAGGGACAACTGGGTGAGTGACTGGTGGCCTTAACAGACAGTCAGGTTTCTGCCAACTTGTGGGCTTGTTGTGTAATTGGTATAGGAGTAAGTTGAACAACCAGCAGGAGTGATGTAGACCTTGGCATCTTCACCTTGAATGTGTGCACAATGATAAAGTGTTACAATTCAGGATTACAAAAAGAATGCGTGACTTGCACTTTTTAGCCTTTGTATTTAACACCAGCCCAGTGTTTCCAGGATATAGAGGGTGACGGACAATGGCCCAACCCTAGTTGATTATCAATGACGGTAGAAGACAATAAGCAACAATAATGAAACAATCAGTTGAACACCAAAAATAAACACTGTATACTTTTACAATTAATGACTTAAACCAATTCAAACTGGTTGTAAAAAACACAGCAGTAAGCTCAGGACCACATGGTGAGAGGCAGCGCTCCCTGGTTGTCTTGGGAAAAACCTCAGCAGGGAAAATGAGTGAACACTTCACTCTGCTTGCTCAACAACCATCATCAAAGTGACCTTGAGCAGTGCACAAAATGTTGCAGTGCAAGAAGAAGTATAGACATATTAGGAGACAACAGATGTACTGAGCAGATCTAAAACACAGCCTACCTGAAGGCAGAGTGGGGTCTGACTGAAAAGACATCAGTGTTAAAAATATTATGACAAATAAATTGCATATAAATCTTGACTGCTGCCGATTACCTACACAGACCAGAGGCTATCACAGGATATCTTCAGTAAATTAATTTACAGGTATATTAATTTAAACTGAAAAGACAAATCAGATGTTCCTACGATCTTCTGAAAAGGTCACATTCCCAATTAGTGTTAATTTCTCCCTCTGAAGGCTATTCTTAACAGGACACTCCACGGGTCAGGCGGGGAGCTGCTGACATCTGGTGATAATTACTGTGACGCAGATTTCTCTGACCTGGAGCAATTGTTCCCAACACTGGGTTGGGACTCTGCAACGGGATAGAGAAATCCGGTAAATGATCTGTGGTTTGTGATTATTCCCAATTATTCTGCAACACAATACTCTGCTCTGGTTTTTCACTTTTTAATCTTAGCTTCAGATATTATTTTGTTTTGGAGTGGCGACAATAATTGGTTGTCAAATAATCTTATTGATCAACCAACTACTTTGATAATCGAATAATCTGTTTCAGTAATTTTTTAAGAAGAAATAAGTAAAAAAATCTTTAGCTACAGCTTCTAAACATTTGTTGAACTGAAATACTAAATGAAATGAAGACATTTGTAGACAGTGACAGGTTTTGGGAAACACATGCTGGAAGACATTTTTTTTAAGCACTTTGGGATGTTTTGCTGACCAAATACCTAATCAATTAATTAATTATATAATCAGAAAATAATCAAAACATTAATAAACAATGGGACTCATCTTAAGTTGGGTTAGGGTTACAGGGGAGATCTTTGTTTTGAGCTTGCTTCAAAGTAAAATGCCCGGTTCTACGGAGGCAAAACGTATAGGTCAACAGTCGGACCTTTTTTTGGTTGAGCTACCTCGACAAAAACTCAAACCCCAGTCAGCGATAACGGGTACCACAACGTTGGTTGTCAACTTGTTTTGTTCACCCAGGCTTTATTCATAAAGCTTAACATTTTTTTAATACAGTGAACTTTTAATGTAGCCTTTATTTTGCAATTTTATTGATTTTTTTTTATAGCCAAGGAATTCTATAAATAGTAGCTCAGTAAGAGCAAGAAATAAAACAGGTTAAAGAGAGCCACGTTTGTGACTTGAAAGACTCTGAAACTCAACATACGTCGCAAACCCCTCAAGTCATTAAAGAGCTTAACTAAGCCTAAAAGATCATTACAAACAGGTTTATACTATTCTAATTGCAGCTTTACCTTGACAGTAGACAATATAATGGAGAAAACCATTTAGAAAAACAACCATCTTGAATGGTGTGATCAAGTGTTTCTTCCTCTCATTGGCATGACTGAGGTAAACAAGACTGAAAGAGTGATTTGTCTGACAAATGTATATCA
This sequence comes from Acanthopagrus latus, assembly GCF_904848185.1. Lineage (NCBI taxonomy): Eukaryota > Metazoa > Chordata > Actinopteri > Spariformes > Sparidae > Acanthopagrus > Acanthopagrus latus. The sequence goes on from NC_051051.1 coordinate 8,022,262, forward strand.
AAGTGAACAACCGCTCCACTTCACACAACATGTCTCGAGATATTATAATGAGGAATGACATCCATTATTTCTACCACTATTTCTTTCAGTTACATCAGGTTGTTTCAAAATATATATTTGTGTCACTGTAAAAACAACAAAACCAAGCCCTTTGAGGAAGGTTTGACTTTTTAACAAATAACAAAAGTAAACGAGTTAGGATTAAAAGCTTCCTCCTGAAAAATCCATCTTGATCTTGTTAAGCTTTTTCCTTTATAATATGAACGTTACAGACCAAACAATAAAGCCACACCCCTGTGACCTGCCCAGGGTAAACAAATATAATGCAGGGGCTGGGCACATCCAGGCTAAAACCACACGCAATGAAAGAGCAGTGGAACATAAAGCAGAAAAGGCAGTTTGTGTAGACGGGCAGTGAACCGGGGCTGTGTTCTTTGGTCTAATTATAACCCCGAAGAGAAGGCTGCTCGTACAGTGGCCTCTCTCTCTGTCCGCTGCAGTTACAGAGCTGAATTTAAGTACTGGGTGGCACCTCTCTGTGGTCCACGGTTACAGCTGCAGACTTCCAGATTGGTTACTCAGCATCAACAACAAAACTAGAATGAACAGATATAAATTTAGCTCATTCAAGTGTTTCTACACTTGAAAAGGGTTGAAATCTGAGTCTGAATGTTAAACAAAACTAAGAAAAGCATCTGATTACTGACTGCAAATATTTCCACCCACAGAATGTACACTACTTTTCACTTAATCCTCTCTGCCCACTCCTGCCCTATTGGTAAATTGTTAAAATCAACAGTAATATGTTAGGATGGAGGATGTGGCTTTTTTGTATTGGACTGTACGATAATACAAGAGGAAAACATGAAAACCCACCTCACTATAATACAACCTTTCAAAATCATAAAGCAACATTACAACAAGCATTCTGCACGCGTTGAAATGTTAAATACTGGAAAACATTCAATTGTCAAGGTTTTAATGATAATGTGCACACCCTCTGAATTCTATTAAATTACACAGAGATTAGGCACACGACGTGTTGAAACAGCAAATGATGTGTAGGCACAACACTTATTACCAGTGTTGGTTCGCTTGCAGCCTTATTAAACTGCACATTCGTTCTTCTACCGCGCCTTGATATTTAGGTGTATAATCTCATACAATATTAATTAAAAGGCTCCAGTTGTTGCTTTATAAAAAAAGAAAAAAAAAGGAGTGATAAAACAAAAACAAGCAGGGAAATAAACTCACCAAGCTCTCCGGCAGCGTTCCTTCCACCGACAGCGTAGAGGTGTCCCTTTAGTGCACTGAGGTGGAAGAAGGTACGCTTCTCATTAAGGCATGCCACCTGCATCCACTTGTTGTAGCGAGGGTCGTACCGGAACACGGTGTCCACTGCTGTCTTGCCTTTGGTGTCGTAGTTGCTTTGGCCGCCCACCACGTACAGAAAGTTGCCGATGACTGCAATGCCGTGCTGGTAGCGGGGTGCATCCATGGGTGCCAGCGCCTTCCACTCATGAGCCTTCTCATCAAAAAGACGCAACTCCTTACTCACAACTAGCTGCTGGCGTAGGACGCCACCCAGGGTGACCAGGTGGGCACTGTCCGAGCGGATGGCTGTCCGTTCTGACTGCATAACTGGCTGCATGTAGGGCATCATTTGGTAGTTGCTAGCCTCCAGGAGAAGGTTGACACAGGTGTTGTCCGTGCGCATAAAGTCAACTGTCTGCACGTGATTGATGAGCTCCTGTGGGTTCATGAGGGGAAAACGGATGTTCTTCATGAGCTTTGGGGCATAGTCCATACGGCCGTCTTCGTAGCGTAGCCAGCGGCAAGCGGCCTTGAACAGGTCTAACTCAGTGCAGTGTTTTAAGCTGTTGCTGGACAGTACAAAAGCCAGCCGTTCAAACGGGAGCTTGACAAACTCTCCTGTGCCCAGCAGCGAGGGGAAGTTCTTCAGGATGAAATTGTTGACATATTTGTCCACCTCTGTGAGGTTATACGTGTTGGCAATGCGCCCCACCTCTACACAGTTGTCAAGAGAAACCTGCAGGGAGGAGGAAGTCAAAAACACATCTGAGGACATGAATGAAAGGATATCCCCCAACTTGTATAAACAAACATGCCTCCTAGACAGAATCATTTTCAATCATAAAACATCAATGATTTAGCATTGAAGAATGCTGCAAACAGAGTCAAATTAATATCTGCCTACGACTGTAACACAAAAAATAAGTATTTGTTGCTTTCCACTTTTTAAACATCATTTTACACCTTTCAGTTCTTGAACTATGCAAGCAATTCTAAAATCAATATGAGCTTGGGGAATTATTCAGATATGAAAATCAACAATCAAAACAAATATTTGTCATTTGCATACACACAAATTGGTTTTAGTAACATTTTAGCACTAAATATACTCACCTTTGAATCCATCAAAGTCCATACACATTGATGTGGATTATTCTGCCCATTTTACATATACCGTTTATACTTTTCTATACAAAAATCAAACCTTGATAAACTCAAAGACGGCTGCTACATTCTGCTGCACCTTGAATGCTTCTCACTGAACAGATCTATCATGTTAAGAAAAAACAAAAGAGCAATTTCATTTTTTCAGAGCACTTATTCAAACGAGTTGATAATATTATGCAAGGTCATATCTCCTGACAGAGAAGTTCTACTTAAAAATAGCACGAAGAAAATCTTTTTATTCCCGTGCTTGCCTCCTCCTCTAACTGAAAGACACTCTCAAAAGGACATCTAAGGCAGTTTAAAATACAAAATATTTTGGGAAAGACATTAGAACAAACCACTACTTTTAGTTTAAAAAACAAATGACCTGAAACATGTTCAACAGCTGATTTATCACAGGCAAAGAGTAGGGCTGGGAATCTACGATGTGATGTGGTTGTACAAGTTATCAACACATCCTGATGCAAGAGTTTGATTTCTATACATGACTTGTGAGGCCACATGCCACTTTTAAAACAGTACATTTGTAATAATTCATAATCAAAGTAAACACATAATCTTCCATTTTCTTTGCTCATGCTCTCTAATCCTCACCAAAACTCAAGAACTAGCTTTGCTTTGTATGTAAACACAGCGAACATGTTTACATCTTTTGTGTTTCACCATTCAGTTGGTCGCAAATCTTACAGGCAGTCGTAATGTAGAGAATAGGTTTTGGATTTCCGATCATTGGCTCATCATTCTGCATTAAGAAACAATAATGATGCTTGGTGCTTCCTTACCCCAGATATGAGAAAAACTTTGCAAAAGTCCAGTACAGGAAGGATCTGTAAGAAGCTTGCTGCCTCGAGTGTGTCCTGCAGATTCTCCATGTTGAGTGACAACTTGGCTGTGTAAATAAAGTCAATGATTTTCTTCAGGCCTATTCGGTTGACCCCATGGAGCTTGATGCACATTAAATCCTGTTCTTTCATTCCACCTGCATCAGAAGAGAGTGGGGGGTGAAGAAAAAGCAGGCGATTGCATGTGGTTCAACTGATATCTAATCTTAGAGACTGACTTGATTTAAATTTTTTGTTAAAAAGATCTCAAAGAGTAATAGCTGGAATGATGGAACATATTCAAATAATCTAAAAAAAAAAGTATGATTTCTTTTAATGACTGATTGTGTAAAAGTCAGTGCAATGTTTTCATTGTCAGAGGAGATATGTTGAGAGAAAGGACTGAAGTTCTTAGTCAGAATCCCATAACTCAGCATCTCAGCTCACACAAATCACTTATCACTAATGAGCTATCCCTCACACTCAGTCCAGTTTTCCCTTACTCCATCTTTAACAAGCTCTTCGTCTGTTCTCACCGCACGAACTTCTTCATCTTAAATAACCAAACTTCCACTGAGACTCAGAGTTACCCCACCAACTCTAAAATTTCAGTTCCTTTCACTGCATGCATGCACATATGCATACATACATTCCTTAACGTTTCCTTTTAAACAGCAATAGCAAACCTGCTGCATCACAGTAATCTTTCGTTTCATTACCTCCTTGGATCCTTGAAATATTTGCCATTTGGAAAATTTTTTACAGTATTTCTGAAAATACCCTTAACAATCTGCAGATATTTACATGTTCTCAAGGTTCTTATGCCTCTGCATATACTGCACCAAGGAGATGAAATGGGCTTTTAAGACTAATTCATTACAAACACAAAAGGACTACGGATGCATAACACTGACACACAATACTGGAAGATGTGTGGCACATTTTGAATCATTTCTAAGGGGGCAAAATTATATGATAAGCATGGATATGCTCATGAATAAAAAATGCTTTACCGGAGCATACAGTGCAAGAGGGAAGACGATATAAAGAAGAAATCAGTGCATGAATCATAGCAACAACAAGCGTATCAAGAACAAAGAGCAAGATCAGCATAATGGCTACCAGTAAAATGGCTGACCCGCTATTGAGCAGATGGTTCTGGTCAGGCTTTGCAGACTCACCTGTGAACATGGCTTTGAAATAGTCGGAGGAGGAGGCCATCATGGCGCGGTGTACGGGGAAAGCTTCGTCGCCGTCCCCAGCCACCAATGTGACGTCACATAGTAAACCTTCTATCCTCAGCTGGTCAAATCCCTAAGACACGAGGAGGGAAACGGTGGCACATGCATGTTACTGGGACCTGAACTATGCAGTGGTTTAATTCCTGAGAAACTGACCTCTGAGTTAGAGGAACCACATGGTATTCTAAGCAGATGCAAACAAATCTGTAAATCCCAGCCACTATGTAACAGCTTAACTGCATTTCCTGTCCAATAACACACATACTACCTCATCCTTAAATCACAAGATCCTCAGACATCCTGAATGCACTACATTCTTCCTACATGTACTGTACTCACTAATCTGCACACCTGATTTCATTGACTAGCGCCTTATTCTTTCTGCATTAAATGGGAAAAAATGGTTAGGTTAAATGCATCCTTTATCCCTTTCCCGTTATTCAATTTATTAGGAGCCCAATGGAGTGCTGTAGTAATGAGTCCTAAAACCCAGGTATCAGCTTGCACTTACGGTTCCTTTGTTTCAAAGTCAGTGAGATTTTAAAATGGGTTTTCAGTTAAATGCCTGAATATGGGCCATGGTTACCATACGCTTAAAGGTAACATTTTGTTCTATGACCTCAAATGCATCATTAAATGTAAAGAGCTTACATGTTTAGGGACATTAAACGGCCATTATGCCACTCATGGAGACTCTTCAATATTTGGTTTCAAACTATTCTAACTGTAACTACACCAATTCTAGACTGATCAGTGTAGTTCAGTTAGAAAACATGCAAAGTAATTGTGTAGTAAGACGCGTAGTGGAGATGACATAAGTCATGCGAACACAATATAGTCTGTTTAGAGTCTAACATTAGCTTTTTACTTCTAGCTATTTAATTCATGCTTCAAAAATCACAGTGCTGTTCATCTATGAAAACAGTTGAGAGACCACCGTGATGCTAACAACCAGCTTAGCCTACAAAAACAAGTCATCCCACTTTATTGTTAATGCTATGACATCAGCGAGGCTTCCTGTAGTCGGACACAGAAATCACACATTTTAACACGCTATTATATACATTCAACAACACATATTAGACGTCATATCAGACAGCACCAGCTAGCTGAGTCTAACTAACTACGGCTACAGGGCACAAGATCAGATGGCCTTACAAGTTCATTATCATGCTCTTACTGTGCTCTGACACCAAAAGATTAATGTGCAGCATGAACAGCCGACAGCCATTCATTTACAATGAGGGCTGGTGACGAAAGGCAGCCATTGCTGTGGCAGCAGTAAACAGCACCAAACCAACACCCACTACAGGAACTTTTGGTTGTTCCTAATGCAAATCAGCAGTGGCATACATATGGAGCCACCCATTGTAGACAGGAAATGTGTGCTGAAAAGTATCATCTACTGTATGTAAGATGACATTGACAAATTGTAGTTGAACGTGTTGATCTAAAGAATTCCCGGTTAGTGTAAAATATCAATTTTATCATCACGTTCTTTTGTATTGGTTTCTTGTTTTTGTTTTTTTAATGACATGAGATATGAAATGTGGCAACAATGCAATAGTTTGTTCTATAAACACACGGATGGAATTGGGTCACTTCCAGAACTTATTCAATTCCATCAAAGCTTTTCTGTTACATTCTTGATCAGTAGAGGTTCATAATAATCCTGTTGTGCTCACTCTTCATGTCAAACTAGGCAGAAACTAAATCCCAAATGCTTTTGGTTAAATCATTGGAATATTATCTGAGCTATCAAATTGCATTCTCTGATTTCCTTCATGAGCTCTTTCCATGTAGTTATGATTTTGTGGTGCAGCAGGTTTTTTCTTTCTTTCTTTCTTTTTCTTTTTTTTGTTCTACCTGCATGACATTTAATAAGAACACATTTTCCAGTTCGTAGTCTTGTAGTGGGTCTACATGAAATTTGCATTTTTGGAAGAGCTTCATCTCGTTTTATCAGTGACAAGAAATCTGAATTACTGTCACGGCAAAATGCTATCAGCACTTTACAGCATTTATTATTCAGAACATCTCTAAAAGACAGGGGGGGAAATTGCTATCAGACGATATTTGACTCAACATTCACTTCATTGTGAGACATTGTCACTCCGTGTCTGAACACTCACCTGAAGAACCACTGAGCTGTGTGTGTTGCTTGTGAAAAATCGAGTGTTGCCTGTCTTTGATGCCTGAAGATGAGCAGAAATGCCCATATCACCGTAGCCCAGAGCAACTTTCATGTGAGCGTCGTCGTCCTCCACGAGGGATCTATCAAGGAAACAGAAGAGAAGTTTTTTTTTTTACTTCAGAAGGGGTAACAAAAACACATGTTTGCATCCAATCTTAGCTTATGGAAAGTAGGACAGAGAAGTTTTCAACGTGACACTACTTGAGGACATATTGGGCAGTGGGAGCCGGGCTGCAAGCCTGGAACAGCTGGGAAAACTGCGGCAAGGAGGGAGACAAAAGCATACTCCACCCTACTAACCGCTCCCCCTTACAACAGTAAGGTCACTCACTGGTCTTAAATGTGAGTATCTGCTTTCAGGTTTAATTTTGTGTGCTACTGTAAAGCTCCATCTACTCTGAAAAAACATTTTTGTACAGTTGTAAAAAGACAGAAAGGAAGACATGCACATAAAATCTAAGCAATTCCTCGTAGTATCTGTATTGAGTAACATCTTGGAAACAGGAGCTCAGGGTAGATAACATTAGCTGTCAGATATTTTACTCCCAAACATTAGTAATAAATGGGACTCTTATCTATGCTCTCAAACGCCTAGGCTGTAAATTGGGAAAAAACCCACTCTGTTAAAACTGCAGGGACTGCTCTGTATCTGCAGTTGTGTTGCACAAATATACATGTGTGTGCAGACCAATTTAAACCAGATGAAGTATAAACACCCAAAACACTGAAAATGGGTTGCCACACTACCAGTGGGGGCTGAGGATGGTGATGTTAGTTGGTTTGTCAGTCTGTCCATTTAACATTTAAAGCAAGATATGTCACCAGCTGGCAAAATCTAGCATGAATCTTCACGATACACAGAAGAAGAAGACTGTCCCCAATTGTATCTGTGGTCCCCCTGACCTTTAATCTGGTGCCACCGTCTGGTCAAAAACTATTTGCTGGATCTCATTGTGCCCACAGAATGAATCCAGGTAATTCAGTGAGACCCTGACCTTTAGTTTAGTGCCACAATAGACCATTTCATTTAGGAGGGCTGTGTCCCTCTGTGTGTGTGTGTGTGTGTGTGTGTGTGTGTGTGTGTGTGTGTGTGTGTGTGTGTGTGTGTGTGTGTGTGCGCGCGCAACTTGGATTAAAACTGCATTGAAATGCAGCCATTTACCACTATAATATCACATATGAAAATTTAAAGAGCAATTTCTAAAGAGAGCGCTCTGACCACATTCATGCTCCTTGGATGATGAACCATTCCCATTTTAGAGCAAATAGATGAGCTATAAAAGTATTAATGACCGAATGGCCTTTCCTCATCCACAGGACCAGCATTTGTTCCATCCAACTAAGCTGTGTTGCAGGTTATAATTAACATTGCGGCCTCTAGGGGCCACCAGCGAGGCTTTAGGACCTAAGACATAAATAGTGGATCACAGAGAACAGTTATTAATCCAGAGTATCTGCAAAAATAAGTAAGAAGGTAAAACTGAAATGATTCAATTCAAGTTGATGCTCTGCTGGGATACTTTCACAGTGTATTAAGGCTGTTATTGCAGAGGCTTATTGATTAATAGTCCATAATGCTATTTTACATGCGATGATACACAGTGTTCTGACTCATTCAGGACCGCAATGGTTGTGGGAATAACCAAACAGAGAAATGATGCAACACATTGCGGAACTAAAGGAGGACATGAAATGAAAGTACAGAATTTAGAAACTGGCTGTACGGCACTAAATAGATCATTAGTTTCCAGAAAACCTGTGACAAATTATGACACTGCAACACAAGGACATATATTTGGGTATTCAGTCCTCTGGAAGAAAAAACTAAAGAAAACCTTTCATTTGTAATTGATTCCTAATCCAGAGATTCTACAAAATAAACAAATTTTGTTTATTGAGCCTTTCACCAGCCTAAGGAAAAAAATCCTCTCTATGGAAACTTGATATTGAAGTGTTTGTCATCTGTGTAGTCCAACTGTTATGCTATTCCCGTGCTCCAGGACAGTCTGACTAAAACGTAAACGTCCTTAACTGCTCCACAGAGAATGAACGTGGAAGGATGGCAAATGTGACTCAGAGCCCCAAGGGGGATAGTCTGGGGATATGGGTACATTTTGTGCTGATAAAACTGACATTGGAGACTAAAGCTCATTTGGGTAAACTATTATAACAGTCTGTGGATCAACAAAATCAGCCAAGTATTTGTCATCTGCTGTCAAACAATATATCTGTCTCTATAATCTTTTTTTAAAGACTATGAAACAACCTGTCCCAACACCAAATGGATGATAATGGAGGTGTTCTGTGCTAAAAATTGTCTCAATCTTCAAGCGGCACGCAGAAGATCTGCATTTCGCACAGTCAGTGCAAATGAAGCTTAAAATATTACAACTAATTTCCGTGCAACATACAGAGATGAAGGAACAGTCAATGAAGTAGCATCTAAGACTTAAAAGCCGTTCATTTTCAGATGAAGATTGGCCTGATTTTGATAAAATATTCTTTTACAAAAATGTCTGGCTCAGCATGACAGTAAATTTGTGTCTTCAAACAGGCCCATGAGCAGGCAGTGCTTGTCAGATTGAGAGGACTAATCGTTTTTGGGTGGACTTTTTACATAATCGAGCAATGCTTGGATGAACACTTGAGTTTTAGTAGAGTGGTTTTTGCCATTTGTAAGTAAATGTCCCCTGTGCCTTGAGGGGACGACGCACTAAATAAAACATTGCTTTTTTTAGATTCTGTTTAAAATGTTTGGCAGGCTTCTGTTAAAGACACACTTCTTCCGCATGTATGAAATTAATCGGCTCCATCTTTTTATCCTTTTATAGGTAGCACACCATGACTCATCGGATCAGAAAGAGATGTCGATATTTTGTTAATAAATTGATGATTCTGACAAAAGATGATAAAACAAATTCTATTTTAATTTTCTTATTTTATGAAGGCAAAAGGAAAAGCTAATCACTGCTGTCAAACAAGAGAAACATTTGCTGATTTCAGCTTCTACAATGTATGGACTCACTACCTTTCTGTTTTGATAGCCAATGAAGAATCTTTGCTCCTTATGTCAACTTACAGTCCAAAACCCAATTTGAACACATCAGTTTGGACTCTGAGAAATTTTGATGTGTCAACAATGTTTTGAAAAAAGCTCTTTATACACTACAAAATGAATCACTCAATTGTGAAAATAATCTGCAGATTTATCAGTAATAAAAATACTGAGAATGTCATTGCAGGACGGCAACAGACTATGTACACAAAGAATGGTATGAGACTGAATGCTTGACGCCTGAAGTGAGGGAGATCCAATGGCTGTTATGCTGTGAGAGGCATTTTGCTGGCTCGGTTTGGGCATTTGAGTCCACTTAGTCCCTTGGAGGGAAGGGTCACTGCCAATCAATACGCAGTTGTTCTGAGTCATCACCTTTATCTTATGATGAAAACATTTCAATCCTGAGCGGTCTCTTCCAGGCTGACAAAGCTCTAATTCAGAAGGCACAAGGACTCACTGAAAAACTGAATCGTATGCTTTGGCCTTGATGCTTTTTCGGTCCCCAGATATTATCCCAATAGAGCACCTAGAGAGGATTTTGACCTGACATGTTCCACAGCACTCTTCACCATCACCATCACTAAATCACCAGATGAGAGAATATCTTTTGGAAGAATAGGTTCAGCCCTGCAGTGTAGTTCCAAAGACTTGTAGGATCAATGAAGTTGAAATTGGACAGATCTGGCAGAAAACACATACTTCTATGTCTACCTAAACTTTTTCATGTTATAATGAAACTGATATTAAGAAAGTGAAGAAGATCCCTCTAAAATTTAAAAATGGATTCAAGAGAACTGATGCTTTATTGGTGTCATTACGAAAGGACACATCTAGTCATAAAATTTGGCCATAAAAGACTCACACTAATGACTAAATCAATACTCTGCCACGTTAATGATTTTAAGGATTTACGTTACTTCTACCTAAAAGCTAATCTCTATTATTCAGCCATAAGATATACAACAGCAACCAAAGGGGACACAACCTGGCAAAACATTTCCAATTCAACCCAATATAACTAGTAAGACAAAGCATTAAAAATCCCATATTGTAGAGAGTGAGATTTTTTTGTCCCACCAGTCATTATATAGCAGGTCTAGGCGCACATAAATGCTGTAAAGGTACTGCAGAAATTCTGGATCCATGAAGAATTCCATCCAGCCTGTATTCAGAGACTTCCTTCAAAACAAGCCACCTAAGGTTGTGATGTTATAACTATAAGGCCACCGCCCTTAGCAATGCCCCCAGCACAGCCACAGTTGTAAAAAAAAAAATAAATAAATAACGCAACTAAAAAAACTGGCAGGACAGATGCTAAAACACAGTGGACACTGCCTGCTCAGGCCTGTGAGATTTGACCAATTAGAGCTGACAAGGCTTTTTTTTTTTTTTTAATCAATTTATTTATTTTTTATAGGTAGCCTTAAAGAGACAGGAATTGAAAGGGAGCGTTCAGAGGTTGAATAGATGTGCTGCAGCAATGGACAGTATGAGAGACATTTTTCCATGTAAACATTTTATAGCACGTATGGTCCCTTTAAAAGCCATTTCTGTACAACGTTCTAAAGCTGCAAGTTTTGTGGTTTTAGTTTTGAAGAACAACGAAAGAAGTTTTGTAAAAGCAAAACAACCTTGCTTTAGTCTGCTGAAAAATGAACTATTACAGTGATGATCAACTTCGCAGACTGAATGAGAATGCTGGGTTGTTTTTCCTCTTTTGTTTAAAAATAAATAAAAAAATTCATGCTGGATAATGCATTATTATATTTATGTGCAAAGATGTGAGTCACAATATGTTATGGTCACATGGAGGTGAAAAAAAGTGTATTATTTACTCCTAGCACTATAGACACGTCTGCCAGTGCTTGGCTGCATAATCTCATCAGAAAAGTCAGGAATTTTGAAGTGTTTAGACTTTTAGACTGAAGGCAAAAGGTTACAAATGCCTTTTCATCTGTGATCTGTGAGATGAAAACTTGATACTCTGACCCCATAGTCAACGGCAGACTGATCATGCATTTGTCACTGCCTGTAGCCTCACATCTTTGCACTTGAACACACAACAAAGACTTCAGCCGACTAACAGTCAACGGCAGTCTTTTTTCAGGACTTTAAAGCGAAACTCTTGCCAAAATGCAACCTAGGGTCTTTTTGTGAATGTACCCGAGTCAGAATAATTACGACGAAAGCGCCACATTTTAAGACTGACCGTATTTTTGTTTTCAGGTCAAAACCATTTTCAATAGGAGTGCTAGGAGCAGTACTATGATAGCATCAAAATCATTTTTAAAAACACTACGAAAGCTCGACAGAACGTGAACTTTTGCTCGTAGTATCACCAGGGTCTCTACACATGAACGCGAGCACTGAGAACATTGTTTGTGTACACAGAGTTTACTAAAAATAACGTTTTTGAACAACTCATCCTTAGCAAATACTTGTTCCACTCGCTGCCATCCTGCCAGTCGAAAAATATCGATCTCCAAATGCACGTAACATGGAGAAGAGTTAAGGTGATCTGCTCCTACAGCTTAGTTCCAGCTGAAGTTGAAAAAAGGAGCCCCATAGAAGAAACAATACTAAAGTCAAAAGCTGGAAAAGTCACGTCAGCTCTCATGTGGATAGCTGTTGCCGGAAGACAGCAGCATTCCATCTTAACTGTCCTTACGTTGCATTTGGAGATCGATACTTTTCAACTGGCAGGACAGCGGCAAGTGGAACGAGTAACTGCTAACGTCACTTGTTCAAAAACTTAAACTCAAAGTTTCATGTTGTGTCGAGCCTTCTTAGAGTTTTAAAAATAGCAATTCTGATGCCATCATAGTACAGTACAGCCTAGTACTCCCACTGAAAATTATTTTGACCCGAAAACGAAAATACAGTCAATCTTATAAGTGGCGCTTCCATCGTAATTATGCTTTTAAACTAACATTTGACTCGGGTACATTCACAAAAAGACCTTAGGTTGCATTTTGGCGAGAGTTTCGCTTTAATGATTAGGCCAAAGACATTTAGGGGACGTAATAGGTAAAGATTAGGAAAGGGTCAGCTTGAAGCTAACTATCATTCCTTTCACATGCTGTACAAGATCTGAGGAGCAGCGATGACAATACACCAACAACAATGACAAAATAAGCACAAGAAACAGATTTTTGGTATAACAATAGGTAAAGGCGGTACAACTCTATGATCTAGGCTACACATGCTTAAGGTTGAATATATACAAATCTTGGGGATTAATACTTAAAGCATAATTTTTAAAATGGCAATGAGAGGATGGTATTGGGAGAAAGGTACATTTCACAAGGAGATGGTCATGGATCACGTCTAGCAGGAATTTGAGAACACCACCACTAAACGCTGAGAAACTGGCAGGGCTTAGACAGTGGTCACAATCACACTGACACACAGCACAGGCAATGTACTGGTACATTTACCCCGTCAGGTGGTAAGTCGGACAGGCAGCGAGGAGAGAGTGGGTTGTCCAAACCACAAAGGAGTGTTGGTGGCTGCCGGAACGAAACAAAGAAGACAACAGCTACAGCATCCCACATAAAAGTTCTGCTCTTCCCATAGACACCCGAGAACAGAGAGAGCAAATCTCTAGCTGCATCCGTGTCATGTTTGAAGATAATGATGTCTAAAGCATTACTGCAGCTCAGCAATGACCAATCCAAAAAACATTTGATTAAAACATCACAGAATATTTGACAAACTCATGTTATTACTATGCATTTATTTTAGATCTGTATTATGCCAATTTGCTGTCTTTACAAACAACTAAAAAAAATGACTTAAGATGTTAAGATGAATATACATAAAGTAATATGCACAATTCTTCATTAAAATGACTAAAAACTGTGACTTTATCATGTATTTTGTTGAGTTAAGTGTTCACACCCAGAAATATTCTATATTTTTTGCTATAACTTCCAGAGAAACATCAGATGATAAGTCAAAGATAGAAGAAAGGTACTAGAAAGGCAATAAAAGTCACAACAAAAAGATTTTCATCATGAAAACAACAACTCCCATGATCCCATGCCATTTCACAGTGTCATCAAAGTACACCTTTTGTCTTCGTCGTTTCTCCCCAAGAGACCTATACCAGCGGAAGCTATATTCGCTGTGCATTTAAGATGAACCTTCAGAAACACGGATAAAAACAGCTCTGTCCAAACAAACAATTAAATGGGCTATGATGAGTTTAATGTTTCACAAATGTCAGAGTCTAATTTGGTATGCATGACGCAACCACAATTCACCACCACAAGGCATTGCCTGCGATGTGTTTCAAAAAATATAAAACCTCACATCAAACGATAAATAATGTTCGTCTCCGAGAGGATATACTTTTAGGCCTGAGGCCTTAAATTAGGGGGAATTTAAATCATCACAAAAAGCGCCAATTTCATCTATTTTTCATCAAACTGTTCAAATACCAAACACTGGCCACAGGTTAAGACTGAAATGTTTGATTACAGAAAAAAAGATGAAAGCACTCCATCTTTGAATTCAATAAAAACACCAATACTTGATCCAACTGCTTGATTCCACCACACATGGCTGCATCATTCAGCCTGCAACATGACCATGTTCCGTCCTCCAACATGGCTTCATACTTGGGATGGGCATGAGACACCAGCGCTCGTAGAATGTAACTAGCACCCATGGAAAAACAAGAGCAGTAATTAGATCAGACAGCAGCGACTCATGTTTACACTTAAGACATGAAATGGATGAGGCTGGGAGAGCAAAAGGACCTTTTCTTCCGACAAGCACCAGAAAATATGTTGCAAAAAATGTAAAGGACATTATAGGAATGCTATAGATTCTATTTTCGAGTCAATGAAAATTACAGATGCTTTTATCTATAACCATTAATTTACACGGGATTAGAAGAAAGAATAGGGTTGAATGAAAATGTCAAGAAGTACAGGAGGAAGTTGGAGGGTTGAAAAAGTAGCAGCAAAGCGATGAGGATGGCAAGTCTATCCAGTCGCGTCAAATCAGTGGAAAGCTTACAAACATCCTTCCACCAGTGACAGTTCGGGAGGCTGAAGTCAGCTTGGCTTGGGAACTGGAGGGGTCTTAAAAGATTAACACAGTATAACCCCGAGTGCACTGATAGCTCACTTGGTGGAGCGTGCGCCCCATGTTCAAAGCAGAGTCCTTAGTTGCTGCACAGGTTCGATTCCAACCTGTGGACATTTGTTTTTCAGGTCGTCCCCCGTCTCTCTTGCCCCTTTCCTGACATAGTCTACAGCTGTCCTGTGACATAATAGAAAAGGCCCAAGAAGTCTAAAAGGACTCTGTATGAGCAGACTTGCAGTTGTTTTGAGCTTTCATTTAGCATCGACATGCCACATCAGTAACTGTCCAATCAGCTTGCCCTACATACAATTTTACTGGCCCTGAGCCAATGTTTTTTGTCATACTCTGCATTAGTAGAAATGAATTTAATCTACTTTAGTCCTGGGTCTGGAACAAAATATCTTAGAACTAAGAGATATCCTTAAAAAAACAAAACAAAAAAAAAACATAAATCCCAAAGAGTGTATATATTGCTAATGAAAAATGGATTGCAGCCAATTTTTCTAGGGCTAATTCTGGCCCAAAATGCATTACGCAGGCATTTAAAAGTTTTATAGAATTTTGCTAGTTGCTTACAGCTACAGTGAACTAATGTGACACTGTTTTAACAGGAACACAGGAAGAGCCTGAGAGGAAAAAAAGACAGACAATGAGGCAGCAGTGGAATTGGCAGGGCAGCAAGAAAAGAGAAACACTTACATCTTATACTGTGTTTATAAAACAAACAAACAAAAAAACGATACCTCTGCCCCATTGACAAAGAGATCACAAGACTCCTACAGGTCTGGCTGCTGTTCTCACAACATGCACTCCGGCAGCTGAATCCAAACTACTCACATAGAAAATAGAAAGGCAAAAGAGAGGTGACAAGGTGCATGGAAACAAAACAAGGGCAACTCTGAAAACCTCTGAAGTGATGCGAGTGAAGTCAGGAGGGAAATCCCCATTCGTCCTAGCAAGCCGAGCAATGACAGAGACCTGCACTGAAGAGTCTTCTCAGTCACTGAGCACAGTAATGCAATAAAGCTACATGCTGAACAGCCTCTACTCCTGGGGAGAAAAAAACATCTTATGATGCTGTAATGCTCAAGTGCTGTTTGTAGACATGGAGAAAATATAACCCCTATGTGATCCAATATATTCCACTTTTATAAAACTCAAAAACCAAACCTGTGAAAGGTATTCAATGGGTGGTTATCTTCTACTGTACAAATATGCTTCAATTCAGCCACTTTTTTTCCCCCCACTCTTCTCCACCTTTCCTACAGCACCCACACTTTATTTCAACTCACCTGAAAAATTTACAACCAAGAGGCAAGAACGAGAAATTCTCCCAACATCTCACAGAATTGGGTGCCGTG
Organism: Acanthopagrus latus; assembly: GCF_904848185.1. Classification (NCBI taxonomy): domain Eukaryota; kingdom Metazoa; phylum Chordata; class Actinopteri; order Spariformes; family Sparidae; genus Acanthopagrus; species Acanthopagrus latus. Next base: position 8,038,512 of record NC_051051.1, read on the forward strand.
CTTGTTCCTGTTCCCCTGCACACTCGCAGCGAGGAGCAGTGGGGCAGGGAAAAGCAGTTGTGCGGTCTTAAAATTCTTCTCTCACACCAGCTCTATTCCATCAAACAGACGTTGGTGCATCTGAAATGTGACAACGGATCCAGGGGATAGATTGCGATGCAAAAATGTGCACATGTTAATCTTCGTAATGAATGTGGCCATTCTTAATGCACAGAGTTTCAAAAATGAGCCATAATCTATTCAACTGAGATACTTGATTTTATTTTTCCTCCATTCATAGAGTTCCAGCAAGAAGGAAGCGATCACTTAACAGACTATTTCAAACATCTGTGCCCCATGTGTCTGACAAATGTTGTTGGCTCTGCTCATTCTGATTCTGAAAATTGTCACTTCCCTAATTAATACTCCAGCTTGACCAACTGAATGGATAGTTCCTACTCACAGACTTACAAGTTACTCTTTTAGAAGCTGGAAATCACTCATGGCATTTTGAAATTGAGTGGAATATAATGAAAACTGTAGGTTTCAACTGAACTGTTGGAAACTTGGAAACTGGTGACAGGTTTCTAAAATTAGAAGAAAAACAGAAATTACAGTACTGAAACATGCAAATACACATTAGAGGATGTCTTTATGTAGAAGTACAGCGAAAAATGCAAAATGGGAACCAGAAAAAGAGACGATAACCACCCAGGGTGTCACAAAGTACTGTAAACGCTGAAAGATATGTGAATTGCATGAGGCCTCCGTGTTTGCTGATTAAGTTGCATCTGCTACAGCCTCCTCACAATTCTTATCAGTGAAGGACAACTATCAAAAATTTCCAAAGTATTTAGCGCTCACTCTGTCCAAGAGTAACTGTTTATCATCTCAACATAATTGCTCCATTCCCTGCTAATAACCTTAGTAGGGTGTACGCCGAAATGAGTCTGTAATTACACTTTACAAGCAAAGAGCACTTTAAGGTCAAGGTTTTTTCATCAAAAAGGGTTGGGGAATTTCAAACGCTGAGCTTCAGCGGGCACCGCAAGTGGTTAAACCAAACAGGCTTCATAACGTGTGGGTGGAGCAGACAATCTGTCAACATGTACCAAATGCCTAATCAACCTGAAGGATGCTGTGAGAAGGAACACGACCCAGCTGAGTATGTGTGAACCGAAAGGACAGTCTGAATAATACTAATTCGTTAAGAAAGCTTGCATAATCGTTTCTTTGAAATAGCTACAAAATACGCTGGACTGTACAGTCACCGAAGATATGTGGAATTATTCAGCATATGTAGGCCGAGCAGGGGATGAATCAAGATTCTAAAACAAAACAAAACAAAACAAAAAAAAGCAAGGGATGTGTCAAAGCAATAGGGGAAAAGAAGTGTCAGCATAATTTTGCATGGTCTCAAATGAGTAGGCAAAGCTTTGCATACAAAAAGGAGCTTAATGTGTCACCATCCACACACACAAGTGCACCATTAATTGCAGATCCTTCCATAATCACATGGGTCAGCTATACTGCAGTTTGTGTGGCCAATTATTTGCTGTGTTTACAATATATAGCTATGAAATAGAAGAAGCATTGCATCGCTGTGAAAAAGCAAAGCAACCAAGTGGAACAAGGTGCAACTGCCAATGAGGTAGCCCTGACCTGACCTGCTGATAGGGTCAGGACTCAGAATTACTCTAATAGGAGTTTGGGGAACCTGTGCTGTAGACTGGATACAAATCTGCTTTTCCAATCCCATCTTAATGCCTGCAGTAACAGACATTTTGGCCTAACGTTCTCGACAGTAACACGACCAGATTTGTCCAGCAAGCCGTATTATTATTTAATTTACATGTGACACACTTATCTATGGGATCTGAATGGAACATGTACATCGTGTTCTCTCATCTCAACAGGGGCGTGGTGAATCTGATATGATGCATCTGAGGAGGGTGTTCAAGTGCAAGTGTTTTTCTGTTTTATTTTTGTCGTAACAACATCTGACTGGTCAACTGTGTGGCGAAACTTCACCAAACTTCACCACAGCTCAGGTTTGAGTAGGTGTGTGTGTCCGTTTGTGTGTGAGATGAGCTCAGACATGACAGTTTCACCTGACTGCACTCACTTGATGCTCTGCCAGCCAGCCTGCCTGTGTCTCCCCTCTGGCCTTTCAATGAAAATAAATGATCCCTGGGTGACTATTGCATTTTGTACAAAATGGCCTCAAGTCAGCAAGAACTTAATGTCCATTCTAAAAGATCGGACAGGTAAATTAAAAGCTCCACCTTGGAAAAATAACCCAAACGGCCTTAAAGGGATCCTTGAAAAACAACAGCAAAACCTCAAAGAAAAAAAAAACACCTAAATCTTAAGTAAGCTCACTTAAAATGATCAATGAAAACACTTTTTTCAATCTTAATCTAAAAGCAGGTGCTTTCAGTTTACCTCTAGAGTCTCTGCCATGCATCAAAATGGAGATGTCAAAACAAATCAGGATAAAAACACAAGTGACATCAATAGTTTCTGACAACAGCCCTGAAAGGCACATATCCTGTATATTCAAATATGCATCTGAATAATTCATGCTACCATTTCCACTTTAAGACTGTGATGTCATCTATACATTCATGTTTGAATCTGCAGTCCAACGGCAGTTGCACTTAAGAATGCAATCATAGAGCATGTTGGCTAAGAACAGCGCTGTAGTTGAAACATCTCTTCTGGCATATCATCCCCATACTGGGTCCAATTAACACATAGATCTCACTGTGATATATCTGGTTAGACCCTCAAATGTAATGCCACTATTTTAGGCATGAAAAATGTATTTTTTGTCAGCAGACGAAAAATCTTATCTAGTCTGATGTCACTTGTCACATCAGCTTTTTTCTGATTATTTTAGAATAGCTGAACTGTTTAACTGATAGAACAAAATGAATCCAGGTTCGTAACAGGTTTCTAAAAACATCTGTTAGCTAATTAACCATTTACATCAAAGACGGCAAAAATCATCTCATAGCAGTAGCAAATGAGATTCAGCAGCAGCAGCAGCAGCAGAAGAATTTGACAGCCGCATGAGACATGTGAAGCGTCTATGCTGGAAAAAAAGGAAATCTGTTAGATTTTTAAAGCTTTCATTTTACCCTTAGCTGTACAATCTGCATGGAGTTTAATCTGGTCACACTGGCTTCAACTGAGAGACATTTATAAAAGACTGTGTTAAAGCAATTTTATGAGCAGCCAGCATGTTTAGTGGAGGTTGCTCTTCGAACTAAAAACTATACATTTCAATCCTAAGAACCAAGAGACAGCAGCAGATATCTTTTTCTTAAGCACTCTAGAATCCAAAAGTGATAAGTTAAAAATCTGCAAGATGTGACTTGTTTTTTTTATATCTATTCTTAGAGGGATTGTTTTTCTAGCATTTTGCCTTAATGTGACTGTTGACAAAGAGTGACAGTGAGCATGGGGAGAGAGAAAGGGGATATGACATCTTCTAAAGGTCCTTGCTTGGAACTGAACCGGCTCTGCGGCTGTGAAGGCTGCCGGCTCACCATGACGCCTCTGAGAGGTGATTACTAAAGACAGCAGTCACACATATTAAGTGCTTAGTACTGAACCACTGTAAGATGAGGCATGCCATTATTTTTTTCATTTTTCAAGGACTTTTTCAGGGAATGAAAGATAAACCCAGTGACATTTCACTGAGCTGAAGATTACTGCATGGGCCATACTGGCCGTGGACGTTAACCATTCCTTGCTAGCATGACATCCGCACCACATGCAGTTCAGCAGTCTATAAATAGATCAGGGTGGCAAGCACAATGTGCAAACAAATCTGAATTCTTTACACGACGTATATGTCAGATATTCCAAGAACTCACTCTCTCTCTCTCTCTCTGTCCTCCATCATTCTGCTGCTTGGGAACATATACATAGATTAGCCTAGCAGCACAGCAAGTTAAAAATGTCTCTAAAGCCAAGGGGACACAGGCACTACTCAAAGGGCCTATAAAGAGTGACTTCTCCCTGACCACAGACCAACCTATAATTGGGGGCCCAATATCAGCCTGCCTAAAAACACAGCTTACAATATACACGTTTCAAAATAGCAAGTTGTCTGTTGGGGCAGGGCCACTCTGGGCAGAGTAAGGTGGAGCCTCAAGGCTTGAATATGCTTCACTTGCCAGCGTGTGCACACAATCTTAGATGAAGACATGCGAGCGCCCACCACAACCACTTGATGTAGTCTCTTCTTTGCCATTTCAGCAAGAGAGTTCATAGTCCTTAAAAGGCATGTTGACATGCTGTTGTGTGAATAATCTTTTCTTGCTTTTATACAATATCAAGTGTTGAAAACAAAGTAAATATTATAATATATAATATATATATGAATATCATAATATTCATACAGCCTCTGGCTGGGTCTTAATTAAGGCTGTAACAGGAGGTTACTTACTGAGAATATACAGTCATAAGTAACTTTTAAACACACTGAAGATTTATTTAAAAAAGGAAGTCTTCTGAAATAGACACAAAGCCGAAATATTACCAAGATCAAATATTCTGAGATATAAAATATAAATTGAAAAAAAAAAATCCCCCCAAAATGCCCCATCTTGAAATGTTGTGGGAAAAAAAAAAAGTCCTCCTTATTCATCCCAAAAAGTTAATGGGGTCTACTCTGGGCCAAGACCCGTCCTTCATCCAAGTTCAAATCTGAAAACACAATCACGTAACATGCAGGAACATGTCAATGGTTCAGGGACAAAAGGGGCACTTAAATTGCAATTTCAGTTTAGTCTTACCAACAAATTCAACCAAATCATTCACTGAACATGTATTGACAAATTACATATAATATACCACGGTATAACCAATGATGCAAAACAACTGCAAGGCTACAGAATAAATGTGGGTGAAGAAGATAAAAACCAGTGCGCACCCATCAACTCCTCCAACCACTAAGGTGCCCTTGAGCAAGGCCCTTAACCCACAACTGCTCCAGAGGAGCTGCTCAGTGGCCAACAGATAAGACTGTGGTTGCACTGGACACCTTCCAGGTTCTGAATCTGTGTGTCTGGCTGTGTTTGAAGCAGGGCGTTCCAGCTAAACTACGCTAGTTAAATAAAGATTAAAACCACAGTTACCAAGTCAATAGTGCCAATAGTGAAGCATTCATCATGTCCTTTAGTACAGCACTTATGAAATGACACCATTTAGCCAAGACTTCCTAAGGTTAACTAGGAAGGAAGAGGCTTTTTTATAAACATACTTTGTACATTAAGCATTAGCCATGCTGCAGATGTCAACCATTTCCCTCAAGACATTTAAAGGGTTATGTGCAAAAAAAGCAATGCAAGAGCTTAGATTTTTCTTGCTGTAATGCAATATTATTCAAAAGAAAACAAATATTTCTGTAAAAAAAAAAAGCTAAATCAAGCTCTTAGCCTCATAAGTAAAGCTTCATGATAACTAGAGTCTGCATAAATCCAATTTTGAAAAGACAAACAAACAAAAACATATCTAAGTAAGCCTCGTTAGCCTATGAAATTACCTTTAGGCTATGAGCTAGCCTATTAGCTTGCCATGTAAACTAGGTTGTTGGTTTTTTTCTCATTTTTTTTTCCCTTTCAAGGTTTTGGTTCTCAATCTCTGTCAGCCAAAGCCATGTCACTGTTCAAAAGTCAAACAAGACACTTGTCCATTTCAGCAGAGCTTGGGAATAAAAGGGGTAAAGAGAGGGGATGGTGAGAGGCTGTGAGAAGCACTTCCATTCTACCCTTCCCCCCCGCTCCTGAACAGTAGCAGATGACAATAGCTTCTAAACCAGGGCACGCCAGACATCCTGACAAAAGCAGGCTCCTCCCAAGCTGCTGAGTCCCTGTTCCCAAATAAACATAGCCACAGGGAGAGGGCAAGAGTCGGGGACACGGTGCTTGCCATGTTCAGACTTGCGGCGAAATGAGTCCTTCTGCCCAAGAGCAAAGCATTCTGCCAATGAACCATAAAATGCATGCTGGACAAGGCGACTCTCTTGACACACCACAAGACTCAATCGCATTCTGCCTAATTAGGGCTGCATCAAAAAAAATCATGGTGTCACAATAATTTACAAAGAAAATTGCCAAAACTGCAAGGCTAACAAATCCATCTCCATATACATTGCCACAATGATATATAATGTGAATGCTATTTAACTCTTACTCACATGTAGGCAGGCGAAAGGGGTGAGGACCTGGATGTCTTAAGGACTGGCACTGGGAATTTCCAGCTGACAGGAGAACCGCTTTTCCATTTTAACGGCATGTTGTTGTCACCAGAATGGTGCTATAGCGATACCAACAGCAAAGACCATTTCCATGAAAAGGTTTCCAATGCAGTCTTCCATCCCACTCTGCCCACACCATTTAAGGGGGAGGGAGAGCAGCAGCGGCAGCAGCTACAGAAATACACTGGTACAGGCAGTGCAGGCTCAGTCGGGGTTGTGACTTTAGCAGCAGCACTGAGAAGCCAATAGAGTGCATCCACCACGACTACTTGCCCTGCTGCATTCACAGTTGTCTCGTGGTAGGAGGGGGGGGAGAAGCCCTGCCTTCCCATCACCCTTTCAGGGTCTGTGAATAGCCCAGTAGCTAAGCAACAGTGCCATCTTGTTAAAGGAGCTGTGATTACAGTTCTGGGCTTGCCATGGAAAGAACTGTAAGGGAGATTAAAAGGAGTACAAGACAGAGGAAAACCTGTTTTGAAATTCATACATTTGAACCAAATAAATTTGTTGTACTCTAGGGCTTAAAATGTGTTTTTATTTTTATTATAATTTAATTTCAGTCAGTGGTATTGCCAAAATATAACCTGTAAGTCTTTAACTATCCAATGGTGTCCACTTGTTCCTGATATATTTTGGTGCAGTTTTTTTTTTTTAAAACCTTAATATATAGCACTAGACAAACATTATTTCTGTAGTGGGTGTCGTAATGAGTACATATGAATGACATTTCAAAATGTTGTATTGTGTTAAATTCCTCTACTAAATAAAAAGGCTTAGTCTATAGTTTCAGACAGGGCTGTGTTTCATTCTTTGGCTAAACAAAGTAGACAGTGGGATAAATGGACACTATTGTGGAACAATCACATTCATACATTGAATTTAAAGCAATAAAAGGTGGAGCAACACACCGCAACACCTTATATGCTTAATCGCTATTGAAAACTGCCAACACTTCAAGAACTCCACAGTTTTAAGCCAATACATTTTTATAAAACTAAATTGTCAGTGTTGTCAATATGAACTAAAATGTTGGGTGAGTGTCTCCAGGGAATTTCAGTAATCATGTCAAATGATCTTTTAATCATTATGCCCTGATCAGGCTATGCTGTCATCAATCCACTGGGCCCTCTGACAGCAAACCCCTCTCGTGCCCTGACCTGGTCTGACTTTTAAGCTGTCTTTAACTTCTACTCTCATGTTAAAGAAGTACAGATCCTCAGCAGCTTGAGCCAGGTCCTCTACAGTGGCTGGCCCACAGAACCATACATCCCCAGCTATCAGCATCTGAACTAATAACCGGCTAACAACATGTCAAAGAAGCTAGCCTGTAGCGATTATGGGCAGCATAATGATCAACCTACCTGGCAACAGCCAAAAAAAAAAAAAAAAAACATTAGTCAACTATTCATCTAAGCTAATTAGCATGCTAACAGCAAGCCAACCATATCTTACCACTTCAGTATCATTGGCAGGGCAAACCTGCTTTGTTGTGAGGATGTCAGTAACTCTGACACAGCACCAACAACCAAGTTTTCTGCACATTTGAGATCAACGCTGATGAGCAACACCCCATCTTTGTCTCACCCCGTTACTTACATAGAAAACGGTGTGAGGATTCTAAGAAATAGCTTTACAAACCTTTAGACTTTCTTATAAGCATTTCTATTGGAGTACACTGGTGCCTTGACCCCTAAGGCCAGCGGGGTGCCCCATTAACTCTTTAATTATCATCATCATCTTTTTTTTTTAATGTAAAAAAGAATGCAGGTTGTAGCAGATTAAAGAGTGCAACACTGTGCATAATGTGGTAATCAGAAAGCCATTCATTTCACATTGAAAACAGACTTTTCCTGCTTATTCTCTCACCTACTTTCACCAATTTCATTTGATTGGTTGGATTATCAAGGAGGAGTGATTGAGAAGAGATTGAGAAAATACAAGATTACCAATGTAGGTCATACAGGTCATGATCAGATCCCTCTCTTCTTCTACCCCCTGCAGCTCCATCCCCATAAGAATCTTGTCATCACACTTTACAGCTTGACCGTTCTCCCTCCCAGCTTAAACTGGAAATGGCAGAACGACCTTGCCTGTACAGCAAGGGCAGCAGTCATGCCGTCTCTTCTGTCAAAGCCTGGGAGCTCAGCACTACACCTGTTACCCTCAGTTCTACTATATTACAACCCTCTGTAAAGACACCCATGTCAAATAATGCCTACAATAATTCCACACCTTCCAAGTGTATATTTGGGGAGCCATACCCTTGGAATATCAAGGGTTATGTACACAACTCAACAAATGATGTGATAGCAACTTATTGAGGGAGAACTGATGCTATGGTGTTTCATACTCCATTCATTGATTCATTTATCCAAACCAGGCAAAACTATTCTTGTATCTCTAATTGATAGCTTATGTTGTGGATGGACAGACTGCACTCGTGCCTGTGCCTGCATTAATTACAGTCTTTTACTCTGAAAATTGTGTTCCATAACTGCCCAACCAGTTGGTGTAGTGTCTCATCCACCTCCGCACAGTCAGTCACATTTCTGTTCACGAATCAAGGAGAATCTTTTGCCAACAGATTGGATCACACAAACAGGAACAATCATGCCAGCTCCTTTCCCTGGTATTTAACACACAGGTCTAACTCAAAGATGAGTCTGAATGCTACTATTGAGTATTACCTACACTGTATATGAAATATAACACACAAGATTAGTAAAAGTCAGAAATATGCTGACCAGAGAGTCAATCAAGAAAATGACTGGTAGATTAATTAAAAAAACAAAATAATCTACTGTTTTAACAGGGCAACATCTTACATATAGATAGCATTATGCAAAGATTTAGGTTTTCATCATCTACACCCTAATACATTAGGAACGTTCCAGGATGCTGCTTGGAAAATACTGATCAACAACACTGGCATCAAGTGGGAAAGACTCTCCCATCCTCTTACTTGTTCCGGTCAACAGAAACTAAGCACCATTTCGAAAATTACAGGTGACATTTTATCTAATTAAGTATTGCACATTAATAAGAAGATAAACACATCAGCCACTACAAGGGTGAAGGTTGGGTCCATGAAAAACAGTCGACTATGAGAAACAAAAAAGGAACCTCTGCCAGTGGTGGAGAGAAGATTTATAAATGATGTGTTATAAGCCCAAAGCATATTTCTTCCTCACATTCCTGTGTTTCGCTGTTTCTGTATGTTCTTCACTTGTCTTACAGTCAGCTCTTCTGCACCATCTTCATGGTCAATCTTATATCAATCTGTAGCCAAGTCAAGAATAACTTGTCAAATGTGTCAGACCATCTGTCATTTTCTCTCATGCTGGGAAGAATGATCCTGCTTTTGATTCCAATGATCAAAATTGAAAGCTCATTAAAAAGTTGTTAGTAGTAAGTAATTAATCTTGATATGCTTATGCTATTCACTAACTTTGCACTCTTTGCAGATATTCTGTTATCAAAATACATCATCCACCACAGATCTGTTTTTTTCATAGTGATGGTTGCTATCAAAGTGCCCCCTCTGGTTAGGCCATGACTGCACCAACATCAGGAGCAGTTGAAAACCTCCATTTCAAAAAGTCAAGGGAGGCGTTGACAGTACTGCTTGAGTGACAGAATGACTCCTGGCACATAGTGATGAATTAGCCAATATTAAGCACAAACCATTCAGGTGGGAAAGCTGCCCGTGATTCATCTATATTACAGAGATGCTTTAATATCTTTGTGTGACACTTTTGTTAGACTCTAGTTGCAAAGCAGTGAATAGAAACACTGAATGTTCAAGAAAACAGCTCCTGATCATCTCTTTTTTCTGGCAAGGATCATGAGCTAAGGAATTCATGTGTTTAATTAAAGTCAGTCAAAACAAATGTTCTGGGCAGCTAATGAAATAATGGAATGGAAGGCATTGTGTATTACCTGTCATGCAGTCCAATGGGCATCGTCTCCCCTCTGTGTACAGGGTGCTCCATACCCTCGCCAAAACCACACCTCTAAAGCAGAAACAATACTTTCAACATTTGTGTGAAGTCTTTCCACCAAAAACAAACATTCAACATCAGCCAAGAAAGCAACTGAAAGTCAGTTTTACATCAGCATTTCTAACAGAACTACACAATACAATGTGTACTATTCTAAATACAATCCACTGCCTGCTGGTGACAAATTCATATCCGAGTATTGCAACTAACTCTTTTTTAATGTAGATTCAATTAGTCATACAGCAATTACTTTTCTGGCAGAAAAAAAGAAAAAGAAAACAAAGTAATTTTTATACTGTAGAGCAGAGGTAAGACTGCCTTCCAGTTACAAGTTACACACCAGGGCTCCAGGGTGACTATTTGGTCACATAGCCATTCAATTATCTGTGAAGTGAAACTGATTATTAATTTGGTCATCAGGTGCGCCTGATATTCAGCAGGTTAAATCAAAAAGTACAGATATAAAAATGGCTTTACAATGCTGACAAAATCATGCTGGACATGTTCATGTGAGTCAACCTATGTTTCAGTCTGCAGTGTAGTTAAAACGAGAAATCCAAAGAATTGTAGAATAGCCGAAAACACTGGGCTCAGAAAGTTTTCCAAAAGAAGTTTTCTAAAATTCTGTCAATACTCAGCACACTCCCCTTCTCTGGAGAGTAGAGTACATTTAAACATTATCAAATGAATACTTATCTCCATATCTTAGAGCAAGCTCTTTATTTTGTAGTTGAAACAATGTTTAAACTATGATCACAATTGATGATTTTGATAATAACCAAAATATTGTTGGGGTTGATTTATTGGAGTCCAGCACTGTAAACATCCTTATGAGTAATTTTATGTTTTAAACAATTGCAGTGATCACAATTACTGTTTGAGTGTAACGTGGTTTAAATGAATATAAACATTTATCTGCACCTTTCCTCCTGTACAAAATCATTTCTATTATGTTAAGTTAAATCTAAGGATGCTCAATTAATCGCAGTATTACAATATCGGCAAGTGTATCATCTAAATCGCACAAGCTGGTGTTTTTTTTCCTCGACAAAGCCAAAATGCAGCACACTGCTGTAGTTCTGCTCAGATTTCATGGCCTACAAATCTTGCTCACCAGATGAAAGAACACCTGATCTTTAGGTACAGACCCCAACAACTATCCAGTTGTCATTATCTTAATTTTTAAGTGTAAAAGAAAATCAGTGTTATCACAAATTATATTTCAATATCTGTTTTCACCTTTTCTCATACAGTGATAGTTCAAATGTATTACTGGTTGCACTTAAATGAATATTTTCTGCATTCAAATGGACAATGAAATACATGTCCTAAGAAGCCTAATAATACACATTTCAATAAACAAAACTTAGCTTTACAGTTTATTCTGAAAGCAAACGTGCATGTCTAGTCTAATTCAAGACTTTTCACATATTTACAGACTTAATAGCAGAGTTAGGATAATCTCAGTTCAATGTGGATGTAAAACTTCCTACAGAGGTTGACAACAAGGTTTATGGGCGTTTCTTCCACTGCTGAAACGTGACAGCTGCATCAGAGTTCTAACCTGTTGCTTTACACAGAACTAGGCTAATTAAAGCTAAAAATACCTTCCGTGTGTGACTTGACAGAACAAACTTCCACTTCTATTGAAGTTCAGCCAACATAATGTTCAAAATAAAAAAGGATGCAGTGACACTGATCTCGATTACATGTAAGAATAGCAACTGTACAAACACACACACACACACACACACGATCATTTGGATACAGTAAAGTTTCCTTGGTAGTTAGCGTTACTGCTTGGTTTCTGATCATTCAACACGTCAAAGTCACACAAAGCTGTTGGAGTTGACCGTTTCCCTCTAAAGTGCTACAGGCTGATCTCTGAGACAGGCACGAAGTCGGAGAGGTTTGTCCTTTTAAAGCTGAGTGTGATCCATGTGGGGGGAAAACTAACAGCTAACTCCACGGCGAGGTAACGTAGCTGTCTCGCTTGCTAGCAAAGGCTCGAAGCTATCACAATTCAAAATGTTACTGCTAACCCGGACCAAACAGTGATAGTGTCACAACAGGCAACGCTGTCACATCGGGGCTCCTCTGATTTTCTGGCCATGTTGCCTTGAGCATAGTCCTTACATCGCAGTGGGGAACAGGCTAGGGCTAACTAGCCAGGCTAACGATAACCCTTTAACGTTGACACTGGCTAGCTTGGAATAACATTAGTTAAGGACAGTCGACTGTATGGCTGTGTAAATGGTTACTGCTGACTGTCGGCTGTTCGCTTTGTTAGCTTAACTACCGACAGCGTAAACCACGGGGGTCTTAACATGAGTTAGTTGGGTTAGTTATTAGTTAGTCTGGTTGGTCGGTAGGTTTGCCACCACCAACAAATGACTATGACTAACTGTCAACCTGCTATTTGTTGAGCTTAATATACAATATACTATATTCCAATCACCATATGTATATTAAATACACTCTGTAAACTTTTAAAAAGCAGATTTCTTACCTTCAACGACGAGGTAACGCTAACTAACGTCCTTGTTTTCCTTCCAAGCCCTCAAATCCACTTATACCTCTGGAGCCTCCTTCGTGGTTTTATCCAATCCAGTCGTCGCTTACTAGGAGAGCAGGAACATCCACACTTCCCATTGGAGGAGAGGTATGGCAATCTCCTCTCATTGGCTCAAAACTTCCGTTACTAAATAAAGTGGTTGTGAAGAGGAGCAGTCTTCAGGAGCTTTAGTAGTCTGTAGTCTATATATGTTTGCTTTAAAATCATGAATTATTGACAGTTTTAGGAAAACGATGGGCATCCTGCTTCAAGTTAGAACTTCAGAGGGCTCATCTTAGAAATGGCTTTGAGAAATCCTCACTTGGGGTTGCTCATGGATTGCATTCGTTATTGTTTTAACAATAAAATAAGTATGGATTTATGGGTTGAATATTAAGAGGACTGAAGTGGAAATTTCTGGTTGAGGTATTGATGTACTATCTTTGTTTGAACATTTAGCTATTACAGGTGTGGGGTATCTGATTGCTGGCTATGTTGCAGTCAGCTTAAATTAAAGGATAAGTTCACCCCCAAATAATGATAATGAAAAAGTCATTATCTAATCAACCTCATTAGGATGGAAAGTCAAATAAGTTTCATAGTCCACAAAGCATTTAGTTTTATGGCAAACCAGCATGAGAGCATTCACTCAAACAATTGGAGTAGATGGGGACTTGTTTTAAACTGTGGGAAAAGAGAAACAAACAAACAAAAATGAAAATGTATATAACGTTTTTTGAAATCATTTTGGGATCTGGGGGTTCGAAGCACATCATCACGTCAGAGAGGACAACGGGAGGGCAACCCGTGGAGGCAGAGGCCGTGGACGTGGGATGGCGACAGGTCAAGTAGAAGATCCTCAAGCTCAAAGGATTGCACATGAGCAGGTCAGCATAAAAAGTAGAACATTACGGGTGCTTTTTTTCCCCTGATAAACACCACCTAGAACCAAACTACTTTTGTTTGTACAGTTTATTGACCAGGCTTGTAACTTGGACACACAAGCAACCTTATCAGAATCACACTCATAAAGATAAAGGGCTGGTACTTCAAGTCAAAAGCATGAACAGATAAAATGGAGGGGAAAAAATCATATAAACTGGGACACCTGTGCAGAACTCTGCTTGTCACCTGTTTATTTGTTGTATTTATTCATTGTTTTGCATGATCTCTAACTTGTTTGAATTAAGTCTTGAAAATGATGAATTCCTTTTCTTTTCACTTCCAGCATAAACAACCAACACATTACTGTCATTACGCATTACATGATGCACTAATAATAACAACTGAATCAGGTAAGACTGTTTAATGAATGTTGTTGTGAAGCTTTAAGATCCTTGACCGCCAGACCATTGACATCCATTAAATCTCAGCATAGTTGTATTATTTTTTTTAGATGGGAAAGATAGATCAGGCCTCTATGATGCCAAACACAATGTGAGTTTTAGGTTTAGTGAGCAACATTTAACAGGTTTGAGGACAATAGAATGTTTAAGATTCTGATCCATGCTTGATAGCATAAATGCAACTACAATCTGTAATTACAACACGGCCGAATCAAAATAATGTATGCACTCATTAAGACGCATTGAGGCTGTGTTGATAATCAGTCTTCTACCACCTCCACATCTTTGTCCTCTCAAATAATCTGTGAAATTGCAAGCGCATTATTAATCAACTGATGCATTGATCCGGAACAAAGGGCCTTGGAACAGATCAAATTCAATGGTAATTTCCCTGACCTGTTGGCTGTTTTTACAGTGCCTGTCTTCATCGTGTGTGAATGAATCAGACCTGCAGCTGTAAATTTATGTGCATGTTTTACCAGACAATTCTCACCTTGTGAGTGGCGCAGGCACAAGCAAGACAAGAATCCAACGGATAAAAAGAACATTATAATGACATTTCCAAATCAGTTATATCTGCATCATTTTCAATTGTTAACACCTTTTTTTTATATATATTGTGGGTGGCTCTTACGTGATTGTCAGTTCACAAGACCACAACGGGCACAGACAGACCAAATAAGGATTGTAGAATTAAATATGCATGTCTTTTTAGCGAGCACGGGCTAAATGTGAAAGATCTGAAAAAGTGCTTCAATGTAACATGGAGAATTGAAGAGTGGCAGGGAGATAAGCAGAGTTTGAACTGGTTTACATCAGGTGGGGCCCAGTCAGCAGAAAGTCTAGCAGGATTCTGAGGTATAAGGAGGAAGAGTGGACTAATGAAGCAATGATAAAGGAGACAGACAGATAGACAGATAGATAGATAGATAGATAGATAGATAGATAGATAGATAGATAGATAGATAGATAGATAGGTCGGCATATGTTTAGAAGCAGTGTTGATATCTGATAGTTATTTTTGGTTTGTTTTTGTTTGCACACTGTTTGTGCCCTTATGCTGCTGTGTCCAATTGAAATTCCCCCATGTGGGGATCAATAAAGGTACATCTTATCTTTTCTTATCTTATCTAATATGGCATATATTATATATACTGTATATCATATTTTGTCCACCAGGGAGCACTGAGCTTATATTGGTAAACTCTTGTTTATCTTTTTTAACTACCCTGGTCAGTAGCCTATATATCTTCACCACAGTTGTAGGAGGCCCTACTAAATGTAAGACGTTCTTATCAAAGTGTTCATTTAAGTCATGTGTTCGTGTTAGAATAAAAAAATATTGCTCACACATTGTTATTGGATGTCATACACTATCAAATACCTACTGTCCTTGGCTGGTGATGTCCCTGGTAATACCCCCCACTCAGCATCCCATCATTTGACAGCCCCAGCCCTTGGTTTCTGACTTAAATGCTGTTCTTCAATCTGTCCAGTAGGGGGCAGTACATACCACCGTCGCCCTCAACTGTCATAACAGTGAATTCGAAGAAGAGCGGCTGTCTGAGCCCCGCCCTTTGACTCACCTCGTTTAGATGTATTTTTTGTGTTACTGGTTTGTTTATGACGCGGTTCACTGGCCCCGTTAGCTTGACAGTTGTCCAAGTGTACGCTGTTGTTATAAAAACGCGCCTTTCGATGTCTGCTCTCCTGTTAGGTACTGCACCGTTTACGGGAGAGATTTAAAACAGTGCAGAAAAGCTAGTTAGCACTAGGCGTTGGTCAATCGTAGGACCAGATTACATTTGTTAGCCTAGCATTTGGGCTAGCGTACTGTAACGTTATGACGTGACGCTGGGCAGGAAAGTGGTTGTTGGACGACACCTGGGCCAAGTGCTTTACATTAAAAGATAAATCTGGAGAAAGCAGCGGAGGGAGAGGGTCGGGCACATGCGCGTAACGCCTCCACTCGCAGGTTAGGCTTTTAGACAGCTGCCTGGCGACGAACTTTGACGAGCTAGCGGGCTAAATTCGCGTTAGCATGGCGTCAGATACAAGTGACACCGAGGAATTCTTTGATGCTCCCGAGGACGTTAATTTCACGCCATCTCCAAAAGTGTAAGGAAACACGTTTTGATGCTAACAGTACACACGAGTGACTGATAACACGCTTTTATGCTTGTTTTGTCTCATGGTTCACAAGTTATATGCATCTAGCTAACTTACAAATGGCTGCTAACGTTAGATGAACAGAAAGCTGCTTCTTGTACACGTTAACCGAGCTGCTTCAGAGGGTCGAGGCGGTTGCAGATTTTGCACTTACTATGCTGTGTAAAAAAAAAAAAAAAAGAAAGAAAAAGGGGGAAAAAAGTGATGTAGAGTGTCACACAGTATTACTCTGCACCAGCTGGTTGATGCTGGGAGAGTCAACCCCAACACCCAAGTCACATGATGTTATTCCTAAGATCAAAATGACAGCTTGAATGCAAATACACAGTTCTAACACCTAAAAGACAATTATTAGCTGTCATTATGGGAACATGGGTGGTTTGGCTGTTGGGCACAACAACTAAAGTCAGGATTGAGTAGAAAATATGGATGTGTTTTTAAATAAATGCCAGGAAATGGTACTGCTTTATGTCAGTTTTAAGTAGATTTACAGCAGGGCACCACATATACTGCCTCTTGCCATCTATGTCCATCTCATAGAATGGCAAGTTGCTGGTGGAGAATTTTTCACAGTAAATATAAAGTGAGGAGCCAGTCATGTGAATGAATGGAGTGCACTAGTCACCAAATTGATCAACTTCCTTTTACTAAACAGCGTTTACCATAGGACACCACTGATTCAATGATCACCCATTTCTATGTCTTGCTTTAAGTCTCAAGCATTTGAAAGAAAGATTTGTTTAATGATATAAGAGGTCTGAAAATTAGTTTTGATTCGCACACTTGTACTTGCTGAAGGGAAGGGTGTAGGGTGACAGCACATTTGGTTTCAGATTTTTAAAAGGAATGTGTTGTTTGATATTGCATTTTAGACGTTGACTGTCCTTGCACTTTTGAACTGTATCCCTTCCTGTTTTTTTTAGGTCACCTGCAAAGTTTGTCATTCCTTCACCCAAGGTATGTTTGTCTAAACCCTGCCAGTGTTGAAACAAGGCAGTATCTGCTGAGTCGTGACATAGCTTTAATGTGACAAAGGTTTGGAAATAAAATAGAGGTAGCTGAAAGGGTTATGGTTCAGCCACATTTTTATTGTATTGTTATTCTTGTGAGTTCTTCGTTGAATCTTTTGAAAGAGTATGTCACTTGTTGTTTCTCCTCACATGGATTGCATCTGATTGCAGCAGTTGTTAAGCAAACAGTTTCTGTTTGTTCAGTACTTTCATAGCTAAAAAGAGAGTTTCGTACCAGATACCAGGAACTGAGCCCTACCACAGCAATAGACTGTTCTAACATTAAGTGCCTGACTATCTAGAGGTGACTGCAGTGTTTATAGTTGCGCTCCTTGAAGTTGCACCTATCTCAAGTGACTTCAAGGTAAGGTATTAGTGCTGTGTGTGAAAACATTAACACAGCCTGTTTAGTAAAGAGTCATTGACTTCAACTATTCAACCCTTTGCCACAATGCCTGTGTCTTCCAGTGTTTATCTGGTGCCTCCTTACTGACAGTTAGGAAAATGTAAATTAAATGGAAATGAATCATCTGGCCTGGCTCTGCCTGTTCATCCCACACAGACGGTTACAACTGAAATTTAAATTATTCGTGCTGCTCACGAGAGGTTAAAAATAAAACATTGGAATGGATCCAGGATTGAACCTTGCTCACAGTCCAGCACTAGCCCTGTAGCTTAAATCAAAAAAGTTCATGTAAAACATTTGCTGCAAAAGGAAACCATGCTCCATAAGGCAATTGCCTTATGGAGCATGTCATTTCTAGCACTTGCCTTATGGAGCATGGTTTCATGCCTGGATATATTCTACTTGCAAGACCTGGAATTGACCTTAGAGTCAGTCTTAGTGTTCATCCTCATGGCAAGCAGTCTGATGAAATCTGATCCAATTAGAAAGGGCTGGATGAGACAAATGTGCTCATTAATCATGTGTTTCATGATTCAGATAGGCTTCCTGTGTTTGAATGTACTTTGTAGATTAAAACTGGCACAGCTCTTGATATTTCCTTGGAGGAAGAAAATCATAGTATTTATTTTTTTCTGAACAGCTTTCGCAGAGGTCAGTAAACGCTGCACAAGATGTGAGCTGTGGAGTGGCTGCATCAGAGACTCAACAAGATGATTCCCTACTGGTATGGATTCTTCTGTTATAACACACAATGTGTCTCATACAAGATGGCTCTGTTTCACCATATTCTCAGGTTTATGTTTTGTAGAACAAATGTATAATCAGTGTGGATCTCATAGATGTAAAACCGATGATCTGTGCTAGAAATGACATCATTTCCTTTGCTATGCATTTTTTTATGTAGGTGTTGCACTAGCTGTGAGTGTTTGTTTTGTGTTACCTATTGCCAGGAACTGCCGTCATAGCTGTTGTATCGCTAAATGAACTGTTATTTTCTCTTCCTCTTAGATCATTGATAGCATCATCGAGGAGAGTCAGAAGGGAAGTGCCGCCGATGTTGGTGAGGTGGCCCAGCTGTTAGATCAGCTACATGTCGATGTTAGAGCAGACCCGGAGCCACAGGAAGAAAATAATGCTCAGGAAGTTCGTGCGGAGTCAGCAGCATCAGCCCTCGAACCTCAGCTTGCTGAGAGGCCAGAGGAAAGTGCCGCAACAAACAGAGCGTGTTCCATACCTGCCCCTGAACCCACAGAATCTCCAGGCCCATCAATTGGGCCGCAAGAAGGTGTTCAGCCCCCAGACATCACAAGCACTGTAGGACAGAGTCAGCCGGGTGGGGCTGTTGCAGTTGCAGAAGAGGGTCAGGAGCAAAGGCCTGCAGACATCTTAGATCAGATCCCACTCACAGACAGTCAGGCTGATTCGGACTCCTCTGGGCCTTCAAAACCCCCACGTCAGTTCACAGTGGAACCAGACATTGTAGCCAGCACCAAGAAGCCTCCTCCCTCACGCCCACCCCCGCCCAGTGGAGGTCCTCCACCAAGACCGCCTCCACCCTCTTGGCAGAGTCTGCCTTCCAGGAAGTCGCAGGAGTGTCTGAGGCTGAGTGGACTTGAAGGTTGGGAAAACAATGCACAGTTAATGGCAGAAGTTGTTATGTTATCTTTTGAAATGTTTAACTCAACTCTTTAAAAAATCACCGGATTATATACAGCCTCAGGAGCAATCGGTTTTTCATCTCTCATAGTATAGTAGACAACAGCTGTTTTATAGCTGTTTTCACAATAAACTGGTGGATAGGAAGAAAATTGTGCCTAATGCTACCAGTATGAACAGGTATTCCCACAAATGTGTGTTTCAGAGAATGGAACAACAGTGCATAGCAATCCCTCCGTTATATTTGAGGATGTAGCAACTACACTGGCAAATATACATATGCAAAGCAGACTGAATAAGCTGACCCGTTTTTCAGATGAACTGTTCTGTGATTGTCCAGTGTCTGCGGTCAGTGGCGATGCACTGGAGCCCTCCGGCCTGGTGTCCCCTAGCAGCACAGTGAGGAGTCTAACCAAAGAGCTGCAGCATTCCCTGGATCTTGCCAGCGCCACAAGTGGGGACAAAGTGGTGACGGCACAGGTGAGTGAGGCTGCAGACCAAACGTTCCCTTTAATGCTCCAATAGAGCTGAACAAGAATGAAACTGAATATCATGTAGCAGTTTGCTTATCTATTGCACCATGGCTTGCTGTGTTTTTTCAGGAAAATGAGGATGAACAGGCCTCGTCTGAGAGCGGAGGACAAACTCCAGGCCCTCAGCGTCCGCGCTCTAACTCTGGTAGAGAACTGACAGACGAAGTAAGAGTCCGCTCTGTTTATTTTTACATTTATTCAGCTTGAATCTAAAACATTACCCAACCTCATGGATCATCCCACCAACTTCCACCTACTGTTCTGTTATTTTACAAAAGGAAATCCTGGCCAGTGTGATGATCAAGAATCTGGACACCGGGGAAGAGATCCCTCTAATCCAGGCAGAGGAGAAACTTCCTGCAGGGATTAACCCCCTCACTCTGCACATAATGAGGAGGACCAAGGAGTACATCACGTAAGCAGAAAATGATTTCTCTGTATTAGCTGCTCTCAACTCTCTCCTGTATATGAACAGTTCTGTGAGAAACTCAACATGGTCTGAAGGCATTGTTGCCAACATTGAATAGAAGTGGTGCTTTGTTGTGTATTGCAATATAGTGTGCAAACAAAAAGCCCACGATGTAATGAATAGACTCACACATACATGCTTGACCATCCGAGGGAATATACTTGTTGCCGTAAGCAAGTTTTCTTCTCTTCATAACATTTTCCCACTGCGATGATTTTTTTTAGGGCCTAATCTTGTTTTTTGTTTTTTTCCCTTTTTTAAACAGATTTATGGAAGTTGATCTGTTTTATTTTTATCCCACTCAGGAATGACGCAGCACAGTCAGATGATGATGACAAGTCTCAGCCTCCACTGACAGACACTGACGGTGGAAAACTGAAACAAAAAACGTAAGGATCCATGACGTCCAAAGCCTGTTAATGGAATTGATTTTTTTTCTTGTTTTAACCACACGATATCTGTAATATATAGAATATTATTATTTCCTGTCCCTTCATTCCTCATCAGAACCCAGTTTAAGAAATTCCTCGGCAAGTCTGTGAAGAAAGCCAAGCATCTCGCTGAGGAGTATGGAGAGAAGGCAGTCAACAAAGTGAAAAGTGTGCGCGATGAAGGTAAAAGAACATTGCACTCTATTAACTGTTGCACTACACTGTTGTTTTTATATCGTATACAGTCAAGGTAATTTTCCTGATAGGGTGACTCATTTCTTTTGATTAGTGAAAGTACAGCAAGATGACGGGCGCAGATAAGTGCAGGAAGGAGATTGCTCTTTGTAAAGGGATGCGGGCGCTGAGGATATTACAGGACTTAATTCTAGCTTCTCGCTGTCATAACCATAAATAGAAGCAGCTGAGTACAGGTCCTGCTGAGTCATCAAAACCCACAGATCAATAACCTCAGCAAACTTTGCGATACCAATTATGAAGATTTGATTAGTGAACTTTTGGTCTCCATTTATCTTCATGTATTTGTTATGTGGATATTAATAGAACTGTTGCACTGCTGAAAAGGTCTGGATTCATTTTGAAGGCTTTAGAAGTGCTAGCAGGACATGCTTGTGAAATACGAGTGCTCCCGCTGCAAATGTTTTGATAATTGAAGTTATGCTTTTTGTTCCTTGCAGTGTTCCATACAGATCAGGAAGATCCGTCATCGAGCGACGATGAGGGCATGCCTTACACGAGGCAGGCTAAGTTCAAGGCAGCACACAGCTTCAAGGGCCCCTTTGACTTTGATCAGATTAAGGTGGTGCAGGACCTGAGTGGAGAGCACATGGTAAGAGAGGTTCTTTGTGTGTGTTGTGAATTTTTGAGCAAACCGGCGAATGCTTGTATTAAAGCATCTTTGTCTTCTCCTCAGGGCGCCGTTTGGACGATGAAGTTCTCTCACTGCGGGAGGCTGCTGGCAACTGCTGGCCAAGATAATGTGGTCCGCATCTGGGTCTTAAAGACTGCCTTCGACTACTTCAATAACATGAGATTAAAGTACAACACTGAAGGTAACCTGATCAGTGTGTCGGATTTTTGATTGTGTGATGATTGAGTTTTTGATTTAGGTGCTCAGCTGTGGCTGCAGTGTGATTCTGTTTGTTTTGGCTTCTCCAGGTCGAGTTTCACCTTCTCCTTCTCAGGAAAGTTTATGCTCTTCAAAATCCGATGATCCCGGGGTGAGTGAACTTAATAACACATTTGTGTTTCCAGATAATATTATAAGAGTACTGTATTTTTGTATATTTTACAGTCTGGAGACTCCATGTTTTCTTAACAGATCACACTCTCATCCTAGGCAAGTTGTATTCCCGAAGACCCAGAGACAGAAGATAGAAATGCCCCTTTTCGTCAAGTCCCATTCTGCAAGTATAAAGGTCATACGGCTGATCTGTTGGACTTATCATGGTCAAAGGTGATGTCCCACTGCCTTTTTTTTTAATTAATTTACCCTCCTCTGCACACGTTTTAGACACTGTTATCACTGGCTTTATATCCCCTCTTACTTTTTCTCTTTTTCTGTCAATATAGAACTTTTTCCTGCTCTCCTCCTCCATGGATAAAACAGTCCGATTATGGCACATATCCAGGAGAGAGTGTCTCTGCTGCTTTCAGCACATTGACTTCGTCACAGCCATTGCGTTCCATCCCAGAGTAAGTAGAGTCACCTTGTGCTAGTTCCCTCAGCACAAATCAGACATCTATTCATTTTGGCTCGCATTGACTGTATTTATAGCAGCACTTGCTTCGTGTTCCTAGGATGACAGATACTTTTTAAGCGGCTCTCTGGATGGAAAGCTACGGCTCTGGAACATTCCGGACAAGAAGGTGGCGCTGTGGAACGAGGTGGACGGCCAAACACGCCTCATCACTGCAGCTAACTTCTGCCAAAATGGGAAGTACGCTGTCATCGGCACCTATGATGGACGATGCATCTTCTATGACACAGAGGTAGCCAGCTGAGCCACTTCTTTTTTTCTTTATTATTGATATTTGTCAGGACAAATTCATGAAAACCTGGTTTAACCAAATGTCTTTTTTGTTTGTACATTTGTTAGCGTCTGAAATACCACACTCAGATTCACGTGAGGTCCACCAGAGGCAGAAACAAAGTTGGACGCAAAATCACCGGCATTGAACCTTTACCTGGAGAGAATAAGGTATCTCCAATACAAATACACTCACTGTACGGTTGATGTACAATAATGAGGTGGTCAGGCTTGTTAAATAAGTAATGCTGTCTTTCCTCAACAGATTCTGGTGACCTCAAATGATTCCCGCATTCGCCTTTATGACCTGAGGGACTTGTCTCTATCCATGAAATACAAAGGTTATGTCAACAGCAGCAGTCAGATCAAGGCGAGCTTCAGGTGAGGGTGTTTCCCTTTCATGTAGTCATGTAAGACCTGAGCATTTAAAGTAGCATTAGTTACAGCTGAGTAACAAATCCCCATCTGTGAACTGCATATAAAGTAGTGCTACCGCCTCTAAACTCTGCTTCTCATAAGTTTTTGGGACAGGGCTCTTTCACATATTGATCTTTAACTGCTCAGCTAACATGAAGCATACAGTCTTTTTTTTTTCTTCAAGCATGGTGCCTGCAGCTCCTTAAAGTGTCTCACATTCAGTTTTCTAAACATTTGGCCACAAATGTTATTAAGTAGTCTTTAAATGTAATGTAATGCATGAGGTCTTAATTGTGACAAATATTTTATCTAATGTCATTTTTTCCATTTTGTGTAAAAGTCCAGATTTGTGATATTTCCGATAAATCTTTAAACCTACCACTGAACATAGTGACTGTCTTTACTCAATACCTGCAGTTACCTGTTAGCAAAAATGTAGATTAACCAAACTTGCTCTAACAGCCATATTCTTACATAAAGTCTACGTCTTTATAGAACTTTACACATTATTTACTACATAACTACATGCAACACTCGAAAAGATGATTCGTCCAGACATAGGTCTTAGATTTGGGTAAAGATTTACCTTGAAATGTTCTCGGAAAGCTTTAACTTTTGGTGTCTGATACATGTAGACACCCCTGTATGTTGCACTGCCCCTTTAACACAAAGAACTGACTGTGGGATTGTCTTCATACAGTCATGACTACTCCTTCATAGTCAGTGGATCAGAGGATAAGTACGTGTACATCTGGAGCACTTACCATGACCTTAGCAAATTCACATCAGTACGACGGGACCGCAATGACTTCTGGGAGGGGATTAAAGGTAGGCGTGTTGAATGGCACACGCGATTTTAATAGAAACACCTTTCTAAATAATTTCTCCCCCTTTGATTGAACCTACACTGAAGTTTACTTGTTTTTTTTCAGCACACAATGCGGTGGTCACCTCAGCGATCTTTGCACCCCACCCCGGCCTTATTGTTCCACAAGAAACTGGAGCAGAGAAACCAGAAGCAGAATGCAAGAGCCTGGACTCGGAAGACTCTGAAACGATACCCTCAGGTATGTTTGTTTGAATTCATCGTGAACACATTTCATGACACTGAGGTTGTCATTTCAGCACTGTAAAATAGTTTATTTTTGTTTTTGCAGGAGCCCTTAAGACAGATCACACTGAGGTTCTACTCTCTGCTGACTTCACTGGAGCAATCAAGGTTTTTATCAATGTAAAAAAGTACTGAGCACTTGAGAGGCTGTCATCTCCTCACATCCAGGCCTTTCTGTCGGAGTTCAGTCCTGCAGCTGAAGGACAGCCCGTCAAGAGCCATCCAACGCTACCCACTGGCTAACGCTCCGAGTCGAAGAGCCGTCTGTAGCTTTTTTTTTTTTCGGGAGAACAGGGACCTTAAAATAGAAGATGAGGGAAAAGGGTGGAAGGACTGTAAAAACAGACGAGGTGTTATTTACTGTCACGTTTCTATTTTTTATCTTTAATACCAAGCAACTGTGAATGGTTTGGCATTAAGAGAAAAAAAGAGCCAGAATGCCAAGTGTGTGTGGTTTGAGCAGAACTGACATCTGTTCGTGTAAATTTACAGCTGTATGGGTATAGCTAGAAAGGCTATTTGTAACAGTATGAGCACCTTACTACTTTCTTTTGCTCCCATATTTCAGAAGAATTTCCTCTTAGTAGTGCAAGACACTGTCCTAATGTCAGTCACAGATTTTAAATGTGTCATGTGTAAAGAGGTGTTACCATTTGTCCTGAAAGCAAGGTGGTTTGAAATGTTATTTACGAGTTATTTGTGCCTACAGAATCTAGACCGCTTTTCTAAAATTTCAACTTCTGAAGCTTTCGTCTCAAAGTCTGTCAAACATTTCAGTAGATCTGTCTACGGTTACTAATGGTTAGGGCTGGGTATCTTATTTTTTTCAGAAACAATACTGGCTCTTAAGTACTTTTGATAAACTTTTGTTCAATGAAAGCACATTTCATTATAATATTAGTACTGTAAATCTAGTGTTTAACATTGCGTACTTACTGCTTTTGTAAACAGAACCAAATGCTCTATTAATTTCCTCAATAAAAATCCCCACAAACTTGAATGTTTGAAGATAACGCTTCCTTAACAGCAGAGTGACAGTAAAAACTGTGTTATCTGACTACCAACCATGTCCTCCACACACATACACAAACACACACTCTTATCACCAGCAGTGATTTATTTAGTGTCAGAGCTTTGCGGCAACATTTGTGGTTATCATTTTAAAAACAAACATTAAAACAAAAATATATATAATTAGTTACAGTGTCCAAACTTTTATTATACAAAAGGGTACTGAATCTTGCATGGAGAGTTGGAGTTGGGACATGCCAGCAGACCAATGCATGACAAGGTCCAGAGGTGAGAGTCAATGTTTGCTCTTCTTCGCCTTCTTGTGGGAGCGATGCGGCGACCGTGACCTGGACTTGCCCGCTTTCCGGTTTGGTGAAGGGGATCGGGAACGTTTGGACCACTTCGGAGACCTTGTCCTGTTAAATGTGCAGAACACAACAGATTAACTTTAAGGAGGACAATCAAGATTGAATCCACTGGTACATTCAGAAAACATCTCATGGCACTTGCTTCAAGGGAGAGATGCTTCTCGATTTCCGGGTGTGGTCATCAGGATCTCTACTCCGCTGTCGCCTTCTGTCCCCGTCATCGTTTCTTCTGCTCCTCTCTTTCTCCCTTCTGTCATCCTTTGACTTGTCTTTAGATTTTGATGTCAGTGTCTCATTCTTGTCATCTTTTTCAAACTCCTGTAGATGCAAGGTAAAACACCCCTAAATCAGATGTAGGCTTCCGTGTCTATGCCTGTTCAGATTCAAACACCACATGAACCCAGCTTGTTTAATAGAATTAATAGAAATTCATTCATAGTTGCCTAAATGTTCTCCACTAGGGGGAGCTGTTTGGTCAACGTCAGACCAAATCAACAGCTGTTCAACTGTTCCACCTACAGTAACAGGGTGGGGGAAAACAGAATTGCATTTCTGACCCACATATGTATATATTTAAAGTTGACGCCTACAGAGTGATTTTAAAGCTGCAGCTTTCTGTGTGAGACCAAAAGTACACTGCGACTTTTGGCTGTGTCTGGTTTTGAGTTCTTTGCATTAATAATACTGTTTTTATTCTGCGAATTGACCAAGTTCATAGTTTAATTTCAATGTCCTAACAATGCTCTTGGAAGTTTTGCCCCACATTGTTTGTGTTTAAAGAAATATTCCAGTTAAGGATACATTTTTGTTTCAGGGGGGGCAAAATAAATACTGCGTTTAAGTGCTGTGATGAACAAGACGCTGCCTATCAGAGGTTAAATCTAAACATGCAGTATGGCATAAAAGCAGTCTCTGTGCAGTGGCCCACCTTCTGTAGCAGTTTGTTCCTGTAGTGCTCCACTTGTTGTTGGAGGCTCATTCCAGTCTTCCTCGACCTCTTGCCAGATTCCAGTTCATCCTGGATCTTCATAACCTTTACCTGTGTCAGATAAATACCATCACTTCTCCATATGTATGAATCATAGATTATGTTTTTTTTCTTACTCAATAAAATATGGTATATTTCTTCAAAAGGAGGCAAATCTGATCATAAAAAAGAAATGCACTTGCCTCCAGCTCTCTCAACCTTTTCCTTTTGCTCTCAGACATCTGAAAACTTCTGAGCGAGCTCTGGAAGTCCGCACTTTCAAATTTGGACGAACTGCAGGAGTCATCGCTACTGTCGCTCTCTGAGTCCTCGCCCCCGTCCTGTGATTTGACGCTGTTGCCAGGAGGGAGAGGAGAACCATAAAATCTCCAAATCTTTGGACTGGTTGTGTTTTCTGTGATACGCTTTTCACAACAGTAGACTGATGTCTTGATACAAACCACAGAGGCCTCACCTTGCGTTCACTTCATCTTCACTGTCCTGCTGCACCACCATGTTCCACTTCGACTCAGTCTTGGCTTAGAGAAAGAGCAGAAAAGTGAGCAGGATCACAAGGGGATGTTTGATATGATAGAAAGAACATCTTGACCTGTCTTACCTTGAGAAAATGTCCCAACATCACCTGTTGTCTCCCACTTAGACAAAGGCACTCCAGAGAGACGAACGTTGCTCTCATCTACTGAGGAAAACAAAAGAGACAGCTGGGTCACAGCAAGTCATCACGTAAAAGGCATGTGTTTGCTTTTTAATGGTGTGGATTACTTCTAAACTATATATAAATACAAATATATAGAATAATAAATAAATAAATAAATAAAAGATGGAGTAAACAATTATGAAGAAAAACAGTTGAATGATAAGTTTCCTTCCCAAGGCAACAAAATATTGACGCTTGATATTTGTGGCTTGGACCAGGCAAGCTCAGAGTGAGACTCAACAATCATCTCATCTTTCCATCTTTGACCGGAATTTCTCTCCTTTCTCCTGGGCACTGAAATCTTCTAGCACATGTGGATGAGCACCAATTTTTCCTGATCAAAGTGCACACTCATCTGACAACAACCCAAGAGAGGGTGGCTCAACGTACTGATCGAAGACACTAGAATGGGGTGGATACTGAACAACACAAAACGTAAACTTTAGACTTGTGCTTATGTGGAGGACTCACAGGGCATTCCGTCAATGTCATCAACGGCGACTCCTAAGGGAACACCGTCTATGTCATCAGCAGAGACTCCATCCAGGGGCCCCCAGCCCATGGGGCAGCCGTCCAGGTCATCTTCAGGAGCTCTGTCCAAAGGTAACCCGTCTATAGGTGTGCTGTCCATCGGCGCACCGTCGAGATCAAATGACACTACCTACAGCGAAACAGAAAAGTGCCCAGACTACTGGATCATCTTCTCCATGTTCCAATATTTTGCAACCCTAACAGCTGCCCAGTTTATTGAAATGTCATTATAATGAGCAGGTTCATATTCAGCTCACCTCTGCCGTCTCGGTCGGCTCCTCCACAGCTTTGGCGTAGCCCAGAAAGACGTTCTGAAGGTGGATGAGATAAGGCTCCGGGTAGATGGCCCAGTCTTCCCATGCTCGAAAACAACTCATGACCTTTTGCTGTGGAGAAATTCAAATGTCTTTCTGTTGCTCTATTTTTGGAAAATGTCCTCTTTTGATGCAAATGAAACGCTTGTTTACCTTAAACTGCTCAGCCTGCAGCCTGGCTTGTATGTTTTTGTGTGCCGCGTTAAGGCCTTCAAATATCTGTGTGAGCTTGGGTTCAAAACTGAGAAGAACAGAGACAGACTGTCAGAAGAGAAGAGATAAAAACAGGTGGAGCTCTGGAGCTTAAATTGAGGGAGAGTCTCTTACTATTTACGATAATATGATGCACCGGCTACTTTGGCACACGAGTTGTGCAAGATGTCTGACACGAGATACAATCTGGCAATCTGTGGGAAGACAGACAGAGACATCACCTTTACTTTACATGTACATTCTGCTCAACTTTGTTTATCAAAAAACATTTAAAGAAGGCAAACTGGCCTTCTTCTGAAGAGGCGTCTGAAGCAAGGAAAAAGATTCAGTGATGTTTCCCACGACTTCCTCTGCAGCATCCGCTCGCTCCAGACAGAACAGCATGGCGTTGGCAATATCTTCTCTGCTCGGCGTGAGCTCTGTAAGGATTGTCTCCAGTCTCTGTCTGTGCCTGATTTACAGATGAATCACAGAGTGCTGCGTTCAATTCAACCTCGCATACATACATTTCATCATGTCTGGTGTACTTACTCAGATCTGAGCTGCCCTTTCTTCACCTCCTCCTCAGGGGGGGCGTCCTCCTCCACCTCAGCCTTATCTTCACCTCTGTGAGAGTAGTTGTTTAGGATGGGGGGTCTCCATAAGGAGCCTCCCCGGAACATACGGAAATCTGTTGACCTCCACTCTGTCGGGGACTCTCCCTGTGGAGAAGGAAACCAGGTACATAACACATGTAAGACTTCTGGGCCCAAAAGGTTGTATATATGGATCCAACATACTTTAAAGATAAAAAGGCATTAAATTTGTATTTTACTGCACAAAAGACAGTTTGGATTTCTTCCCTGCCTATTGCCATGATTATGCTGTTTCCTTTGACTTGCATATTGAAGTGACTGAATAAAAAAAAAAAAAAAAAAGGAAAGAAAACAGTCCACAGTGGGTAAAAATGCATCAGGAGCAAAAGAAAAAATGCCCAGACACTGCTTGGAGATCTGAGGAGTATTTAAATCATCACTACTCCGACACTTATTCCCCATAAAATGGGTAAACTCCAGGTAAACTCCCGGTAAAAACAGGCCATGTCGTGTAAACATACCTGCAGGATGGAGAACAGCTTCCAACGATAGTACACGTGATCTTGGCTTTTGTTGTCAAAAAGAAACCTGAGACAATAAGGAATAAGCAAATGAGAACAAGCAAAGTACAAGGTCACTTACAAGACCGACACACAACCAGTGCGCAGCAAAACAAACAAAAAAAAGCTCACCTATAATCTGGATTGTTTTTCTCCTTGTCCATTATTACAGCTTCAAATACGTGGCCTTCACGCACCACAAACTCTATCATCCTGTGTATGAGGAATAATAGATTCCTGTGGGGGCAGAAGAGTGTGTCAGAGCAGAGTCTGTGTGTGGTCCAAACTCTTAAAGCACAGAGAGCTCCAGTTCTTGTTTACACTCAACTTGTCAACTGCTTAACTATTTTAAAAATTGTATAAACGTAACAAGGTGACAGCCTATAGGACATTCCACTGTACAAAACTGCGCAGTCACTGCAGGACAGACACTATGTCAGCAAATTTGTAATAGACCTGGGACACTGTGTCCATGAGAGAGGAAAGGAAGACTGGCTTAGTTTTTAAGAAGTGAAAGCCCAAATCCAAAGTGTAAGTTCAGTCATTTTGTTATACAAAGATTTGTCTCAATAACGAACTTCATGCACGGTTGGTATTAAGCCAGTGTCAGGGTGACGAAATTTCTGCTGGCAGCTACAAACTGTCGAGTAAGATATCACTGTTCTAACCTGAAGCAGTGACTCCTCTGATTTACGGCACTGACATTAGTTTACTCCTGGCACCGTCTGACTTGGTGAAAATTAAATCTGCCTCCTAGCTGTATCGGTCTGCGGTGTCTCAGCCAACCTGTTAGAAGCCCCTGGGCTGGAGGTGTTGAAATAAATCAATGGCTGATTAACACACATATCAATATTCTGATGGGAACAACATGAATTATCTGCAGCATTTGAGCAAACTAGAATGATAAAATACAAGCGCCTACAAAATGTACTAATTTCATTTAAAGTATGCAAATCTGAGCCCATGGGGACCTTTGATATCTGCAATAAAAACCCTCAGTCCTCAGCTGCAGACGTCAAAACATCCACGAACTATGGCAAGTGTTGCAACACTCCAAAGAGTTTTGGGTTGTTTACGACGTTCTTTATGGAGGGGTGGGCGATCTAATAATTTTAGAGTGGGCCTCTAGGATCTTTTTAGGTGAATTGTAGAGATCATGTTATCTAATGTCCTCTCTCTTCTGTTCCCAAACTTCACATAACCTCATTCACTAGCGGATGTGGGCCATGTAAACAAACCAAGAGTGATGTAACTAACTAGATGGCTGCGCTGACTGGATGGATTATTTCAAATAGTTCTTCCTTGGTTGAACTAATGTAAAAAAGCTAGAAACACTGAGGATGAGGCGCTTGTACCAAAAAGAGATAACTTTTATGCCCTACGATTTTTAAAAAATGTTGTAATGGTGCAAATGGAGAAAATTCATGAGCTCACAGGATCATGATTGCAATTGACCAAATGGTGATACATTTTTGAGCCAAAATCGCCCTACCTGCGTGTCAAATGCATGAAAAAACAGTTGTTGAAACTGCCACTTCCTTCATAAAAATCACAAGTATACGGACACAAGGACAGAGCACCACAGCCCTCTGTCCTCTGACACTTGTGTTGTAACAGCTGGTTCAGGCATAGTGAGAAGAGTGCGTTTACCTTTCGGTTGGGATAACCACTTTGACTACGGCTTCGGACAGAGTCTGTGTGTGAAGTCAAAACAAGAAAGCGGCAATATTAAAAAGAGATCAGATGACAAACTGAAGAATGCTGAGGATGTAAGCTTGGAAGATGACAACGGCATTCACTGTCAGCGAAATAGTGGGTAGGTTGACTCAGTTTCACTACAGTGCATCGGCACTAATTTATTCTAAAATGATAAAACATCAAATTTATCTCAAAGATTAAGAGCAAATGTATCATCTTATGTAAACTGTGCAATGGCATATCCCTGAATCGAGGTCAAGGCGATCAGTTAAATTACTAAACATAATAACAATAACACGACTGATGTTATATTACAGTTTTGCTTTATAGACGTGCATTTCTTCTGAATCAGTTTGTAGTTATTGTGTTTTATTTTAACATAAAGGTCAAATTTTGAGCATATGTGCCGTTTTCTAGAAAGTGGCAGAAAGAGTGAAGCACTACTTCTCCCACACGAGTGTACAGGATCTCAATTTTCACATATTTACTGTCCTCGTACACCAGCACCACCATCCCAATGCAGGTAAGAACCATTATCTATCACTTAAATTTGACAGCCTGCAGTTCCTTATCAAACTCAATGTTACAGAGGAGTAACGCTCATGCAGACACCCCAGAGGACACAGGCCATTTTACCTTGTCGAGATCTCCTTTGGACATGCCCAGTGGCTTGGTGAAGTCATTGCGGAAGCGATCCCTCGGCTGAGCGTTGAACGGCAGCCCGGACGGGGGTGGCGGCGTGGCCCGCACCCCCACCGGTGTGTAGAGAGGCTGAGGTGGAATGCGAGCTGGTTTGCCCCAGCCCAGCTTCATCTCAAACCCCATAATAACTTTACCTGCGGTACAAAACATCAGCCCACAGTCACAGTCGGTGGCGGCAACCACACAGCAAGAGCGATGGAGGAATGGTTCTTAGATAACTGTCAACTGTACCGTCGAGTGCAGCCAGGGCCCTTTCTGCGTCTTTCCGCGTCATGAAAGCCACAAAGGCTCTGTTGGACGTCCTGCAGCGCTCCTCGTCTGTTCGGGGCCACATGATCTTCACGCTGGCCAAGGGCCCGTACTTGCCAAACTCTTTGCAGAGCATCTCCTCGTTCATCTGAAGAAAGACGGAAAATGAAGATTGAGCAACGTACGTCCAGTCTGTGCTGAGCCAATCAAAGCCAGCGCGCTCCTTTACCTTTGGGCTAATGCAGCTAATGTAGAGGTTAGTGGTGGTTGGCACAGTTAGGTCATCATATAACGCTGTCGGGAACAACAGGATTGAGGTTAACGTGATTCAGAAGGTGCAGGTGCAGAAGGTTCAGAAGAAGCAATTTTCCAATTAATCAAACACCTATTTTTTGAATCTTACTTGATCGTCCTGACAGTGGTATGTCCAGATCTCCATATGCAGCTCCTCCTCCTCCTCCTGCTCCACCTCCACCTGGGTCATTTTTCTTTCTTTTATGCCTTTCCTCTCGCTCTTCTTGTATTCTGCATAAAACACAAAACATAGGGTTACGTACACCACACAGGAATAGGCTAGATCGGGCATATCTGCTAGGTGACTTACAGCTTAAGTTCTTCTTTGAAGAGTTCGAGATTACTCTTCTTCTTCTCTTCTGTCCTTCTTTTGAACGTCTGTTAATCAAACAGGAAGTCATTGTGGTTATCATTACCACCGAGCAACACTGAAATGTAAGTGCAGTGTTCATGCTGAATTCATACCGTTAAAAACAAACAAATCAAAGACAAACTCACAGACTTTTTGCTTTCAGCAGATGACACTGGTGAGACATGCTGGGCCACAGAGAACAACTTGGTAGAAGGTTGATACAGCTTGCTTTTCTTGACCTCCTCTGCTTCCTCTGCTGCAAAAAATAGCAATCACTGAACACCGACTTCCCAACAAAACATTAGGTAACAGTAATTTAGGCCTGTAAAAACAGGACGGGACTCTCCTCTCCCCACTGTTGTTCTGCCGGTCAGCAGGATATCTGAACAGCTTCCTGTGGAACTAGGCAGGCGGCCTGGCTGTGGTTTCAAGAACTGATGTGAACTTTTTCAGCCACAGTCTGCTGTGACGTTTACATTAAGGGGCTGTCTTATAATGCAACAACAGTTTGAAGAACTGCAAAGTATTTGACAAGCTTACTGTTCAACCATTCATCAGAAACAGGCCCCAGAAGCTAAGATGGGGAACCGCTTCCCTCACAAGTCCATCTGACATTCTTTAATAATCATTTTCAGTTCTCTAAAGATGCCTAGGTGATTCAGTGGAACATTACGGGAACAGATCACTCATGGTTCATCTTTTCACGCAGATAAAGAGGAACAGAACTAAATCCTAACTCCAGACTGAAAGCTGCGGAGTCTCGGATGCCGACCTTTAGTTGCGTTCACGATTCCCCCACGAACAAAGGTCTTGGCTCTGCCTTTCTTGCTGCTCTCAAACGATGCCAAGAACTCCTCGAAAACCTCCGCTGCTTTTTCTTCCTCCTAGAAGGTCGCGCAGAAAAATGCATTTTCATTGGAGGAAAATGTGT
Organism: Acanthopagrus latus; assembly: GCF_904848185.1. Classification (NCBI taxonomy): domain Eukaryota; kingdom Metazoa; phylum Chordata; class Actinopteri; order Spariformes; family Sparidae; genus Acanthopagrus; species Acanthopagrus latus. The sequence goes on from NC_051051.1 coordinate 8,072,396, forward strand.
GTGTGTGTGTCGTTTTATAAATCCAAACAGCTCCTTCCTCTCCTTACCTTTTTCTTGAGCACATCTAGTTCCTTCTTCCTGAGTGTTTTAACTGGAGTGACAGGTTTTCCCTTACGGTCCGCCATGCTCGAGCTGCAAGTTAGTACACACAACCGGAATTAAAAATTAATTTGTAAACTTTGTTTGAAATAACAAAGAATGACAGCGACGCCTTTAACCGCAGACTCATTATAAGTAGTTAAAGCAAACCCCTTTCAGATTACTCTAATCCTGTTACATGTTTCCCTGCCTCAAGAGAGGTCTGACATCCTTTGTGTTGTGTTCACACACTGCACATCAGTCTCAGGGTCAGCGGACAACAATAACCTGTCAGACACCTCCCTGGTCATCTGGGGTCAGAGGGGCAAAAAAAGCAGCATACAATCTGTCGTCTGTTGAGTCACTTCATTTGTACAGTTGTATGACACCCCCTCATTTGTCAGATGCAACATGCAGGCAATGTGTATGTGGGGTGTGTGTGTGTGTGTGTATGTGGGGGGCAAACAGAAAGAGCTGTGAAAGTGAAACTTTTCACATTTAAAAAAACAAAACAACACAAAGCTCAAATGCAGCACTTTTCCTATCTCATGTACACTGTAAACTGGACTGGAGACTCACAAATAAGTGAGCCACAGCCAAGCCAGGTGTCACATTACACAATGTGGCTGTTTCTACTTAACAGTGCCATTCAACAGAAGTATCCTGGGTGTCTGCACAGGTAGCTGAAGCTCAAGTTGTTTGTGTGGTTTTTTTTTTTTTTTTTTAAAGGCCCTGAACTAAATATAAGCCATCACTGCACTTTGCTAACGTTAGCTAACACTAATGTTACATCTTAGCTGCGGCTGACACCTGCACACGGCTAACTGTGAACACAGCTGATATTTTATCCGCCAACCATCATCCCGATTATACCACAGCCCCTATCCAGAGGCACAAATCCCTCTCTAATCGCTTTTCAGTCTGCTAGCTCCTGGGGTTGCCATGTACCAGTGGACAGCCCCGAGCTAGCTAAACACAACAGTCTCCCAACATATTCCCGTCTCTCCTGAAACACGCACAGCATGCACACAGCTTCGCACCTGAGCTCAAAACTGTACACTTACAATGGGTGTCATGCTATTGCTTCACCATTGTGGCTGCGACGACAAAAAAAAAAAAGAGACACAGAAAAGATTAGCTTATCAGGACATGCTAACAAGGAGCGAGATACCCGACTGGAGCTGAGCAGTGAGGATGTGGGCTAGCTTGGTGAGCTGTGGTTGTAAATAATGAGCCCGGCTGCTGTGCTCGCTGCTACATATTCATGAATTAAGAACATTCACTCATTCTCACGGTGGTTTGACTTCAAGTGAGTCACATTCATGACATGTATTATGTTTTATGGAGTGTTTAACATGCTGATATTTCCCCATGTGTGCTGTGGACACCTACTTTTTTTTCCCCCCCTCAAACGTGACAAGAAGCCCACATGATGAGATTTCAGTATCATGTGTGAGGTTTAAACAAGTGGTGTTGTTGAGAGAAACACCTTCATCTGGTTCTTACAGCCTCGGCGTTTTCAATGCTTCATGCCTGCTGGACTGAAGAAAGACTTTAAATGTTGCCTGAATGTTTTCTCAGCTCATCATCAGTCATCTGACAGATGACAAACTATCTAATGGACACACACCACTGTGCAATACACTGTAAAACCAGCCTGAACACATCTGGTTTAGTTTTTGCTTGAATTATTATTATTATCTAATAGACCAGAAGTGCACAAACAATCTCTCCTTCTAGGTTCTGAGACTTAATGTTGGATCGTGAGCCTGTAACACCCGTTATGATGATGACTTCTGCACAGATGCCCTGAGAGGTAAGAGAGAAAAAAAATTGTGAGTCACATCTAAATTGTTATCTTAAGACTGCAGAAGTGAAGTAAAAAACTGACAAAATTGCTAATGTAATCAGCTGTGGCTCGGGGGTAGAGCGAGCATTATCAGAAGGGTGTTGGTTCGATTCCCCACATCTGCATGTATATGTGTCCTTGGGCAAGGTACTAAACCCCCAAACGACGCCTTGCTTGGCAGCCACTGTCATCAGTGACTGAATTACTGTAAGTCGCTTTGGACAAAAGCGTCTGCTAAATGTAAATAATCCTTCAGGCAGAAGAAAATTCTGGGTGTGAAATACAGAAGCCCTGAAAGATAAGACAAAGTCATTCTTGTGATCTGAGTCTGATCTAAAACAAAATGTATGGTATGTTTATGATTCAAGAAGTGATTTAAAAAAAAAAGAAAAGATTCACCAGAATAATTGTTCACAGTTCCTCAATATATTTTTTTCCACTTGCCTCTCAGGGCCTCCGCAGGTTCCCGAAGCTCTATCCAACATGCTTAGATTATAAAAATAGTTATTGATAAGAGATCCTTCATTTTTACCTCTCAAAAACAAGGTATAAACGTATAAAACAAGGTATGATATCAAAACAACGATGCATGAAACATCTTTCATGGATTTTGAAAATATATAATTTCCAGCTGAGGGCACTTGCACTCGTTAAATAATCTGATACAGAGAATTGAAAAAAAAAAAAGTAAAAATGTAAGCTGCAGGCTAAACATATTCTCATTATATGAGATAAGATGGAACTTTATTTATCCCGAGGGAAACTGCAGTGCAGTGGTTGCAGCGCAAAGTAGGAAAGAGTGCTTATATGAAATATTAATCAAGGTGCGAGTATAAAAACATTAATAAACAGATATATATAGTGAGGCAGGTTCCTGGAGAGCTGTATGTAGATATGTATCAGAAATGCATATGGTCAATTAAAATGGTCCATAATGTTACATTATTGCACATAATGCCCTGTAATGTCCTGCGTGTTAGAAGATTTTGACTTTGAAAAACTGCCAGCAGAACTGAGCACATGCTCGAGCTGTGGTTCAGTCTCAGAGGGATTATTTTGCTCGCAGGGAAAACCTTAAAATATTTACAGCGAGGGTTGCAAGAGTGTATAAGCACATGTGCACAGTATGATAATCATCAGCTTTCCTACCACGTTATACTTTGAAAACAGGGTATAACTACAACCCTGATCAAGTTAAAGGTATTTCCAGTATTCCTATATGTGATGTTATCTATGAATCGTCACAGGGCCTCCTGGAGGAACAGCTGTGTCGGTCAGCTGGGCCAAGAGTACAAACCTGGCCTGACCCGAGGCCAGTTTGAGTTGGCGAGGACTGCCCGGGCCGACTACTTTATTTCTTCTCCGGTGAGACATCATGTGAAAATTAAAATGCCCCACGTGAACTCAGACATATCCTGCTTAATTATTTTTCTCCCACTCTCAGTCCATCAGTAATTTCCCCTAACCAGACTGACAGTAATGAGGAGATGGCAATCTGTAATGGAGACTTAATAATTGTCAAGGTAACTGTTGTATTTAAAAAAAAAAAAAAATCCTATTATGAAGATGATGCATCGTGTTATGCGTTAGTAATCAGAAGAACGTGGCACCACACGACTCTCAGCATTGTTGAAATCTTTTTTTCAATTTTTTTTTTTTTTTATCATATTAATTAAGTATAATTTATCAGTCGCCCTCCAGGCTTTGGGAGAAATCTGAATGTCTGATTTCATGAGGGGCCCCTGTCTGCTGCTCTGTCCTCATCAGGGGCCCTGCTGGGAGTTTGGCATGTGCAGGTGGAAGAAGGGTAAAAAGCCTAAAATGGCCACCATACCCTGCTTTACCATCACCATCATCATCATCATCGTCACCAGCAGCAGCAGCAGCAACAGCACCACCACCACCTCAGAAGCCCATCCCCTAGCGTCCGTCCCGGGTATGTACCCCGTATGCGCATGGGCGGAGAAACTGCCGCTGTGCGCTGATATTATTGTAGAGTAATTTCTTTTTTACGAAAATGGCGTCTGGTCAGGGAGGTGTGGGAGCTGTCAGTGCTCTTCAAAGCCATCACTACTCGAGCGGACCTCACTGGAGCCCCGGGAACAGCCAGTACCAGCACCAGCAGCAGCACCACACGGCCCGCAGCCTGGACCGGGCTCTGGAGGATGCCGTGTGCTCGGGGTTCCTGAACCTGAGCGGGAGGAAGCTGAGGGAGTACCCGGGGATGAGCTACGATCTGACCGATACTACACAAGCAGGTGGGTCGCTTGTGTGCGTGCATGGGAAAAAAATATATTTAAAAAAAACCCCACGAGACCAAAGTCGTTCTGTGCCTCGTGTGACAAAAAAATGAAAAATACACGCGCGGGTTTATGCGCTTATGGAGGCAGCGTGCCCGCATTGTGCGTGGATTTGTGCCTGATGTTCTGGATAGAGGCGCATTAGATAGAGGGGACAGTATTTAAAGGGATATACCGTCCACTGAGCTGAGCCCCCCCTATACATCCTGCTTGTGATTACTGTCCATTGTACAGCACAGGGGAGGCTCGGCTGCTGTCGGGCGGTTGTTGTGGTCGACGCCAGCGGCTCTCGGTGAGCCTCCCCCCCCTCCTCCGCCCCTCCGAGACACAGGAATGAGACGGGCGGGCAGGCGCACCCAAGCCAGGCGCTGCGCGGCGCGGCGCGGCGGCGTGCACACCGAGCTGCAGATGATTTGGCACCGGGCCGCTGGAGCAGAATATGAATGAACCGAGTGGAGAGCCAGTAGTAAAATTCTTGCTCCTAGCTGACTATCATTTGTGGCGAGCATGTGATCCACGTACATCCTTCTTCCTCTTCCTTTTTTTTTTTTTTCTTTTTTTTTTTTAAATTTTCGGCACAAGCAGACAAAAGATGCAGTATACTTGCAGCCTCACCCCCCTGCCTGCCTGCCTGCCTGGGAGCATGCATACTGTGTGCCAATACAGCCCAATAATCCCCTCAGAGAGGAGGAAAGACTCTGGTCTGCTTTTGGTTTCACATAGAACATGATGGATGTTTCATTTGTCCCTTTGGTTTTATTGGGGGTTTCTTGCGAGAGGCAGATGATGATGTGCTCTTGCAGTGGAGTCAGTCAGTAGGTCAGTATTAGTCTCACGTCTGCTGAAGGCTGTGGGTCAGCTCCTGCACTCATTGGTATTACACATGGTGCTTCAGGAATGAGCTCGTCTCACGCGCCCACACAGGAGCGACTCAGAGACTAGACCGTACAGCCGAGGAGAATATCTGTAGTCGTAAGTGTAAAAAAAAACCAAACACATGAATGAAATAGAAAGTGTAATTGAATTATTATTAGTCGTTCCTGGTCGTTGTCTTTGCTGGATCTCTGAGTGATAGCTTCCTCCTCTGAGGGGAGTCCACCTCCCATATGGTGTGTCTCTGTCATCTTGCAGCGATATGGCAAGCAGAGCCTTGTTGGAAAGCCCGAACCCCGAGGGATCTTCATTTTCTGCTCCGAGATTTTGCCTCCTCTTCACACACAGACGTTTTTTTTTTTTATTTTTTCCTTCCCTTTTTTTCCAAAATGCTTTTGTTGTTGGATAGATGAAGACAGATTAAGCATCCAGTAGCTTATAGTGCTCACTCAAAGTCCCTACACGTACCAGAATATAAGAATAGAAATAGAAACAGGAATATTAAACGTAAAGCAAGAGTATGAGAACGCAGCAGAGACGTGATAATCTTGAGAGCTTTCAGTAAAATAGAGTTGAGTGCGAATGGATGTAGGTCAACTGTAATGTGAATAACAGTAGTTACTGCAAAAGTAAAGGGACTGAAAATGAAAAATAGCGCAAGACTAATTATCACCCCGGCTGATGGAATTAATTTTGAACGAGGCATAAAACACATACAAGAGCAGATTGTGTGTGACGCTAACCGACAGCTCGGCAGTGCAAGGTGATGAAGTGTAAGGTGAGAAAACAAAACTTCAAATCAAAAGTAAAGTATTAGTGAAGTAAAACTATTATGATATACTCGGTATAGACCCCAGTTAACTTGGTTCTAGCCTCTTGAGACAGATTGGACGGATGGGTAACAGGTTTGCAGTGGTGGAAGTAACCAATTACACCTACTCAGATGACTGTAATTAAGTCCTTTTCTTTGGGGCACTTGAACACTTTTATGACGGTTTCTTTCAAGTCTGTAATTTTACCCGTACTTACACAACGTGTTACCTAACTAGTTAGTTTAAAAAACTATATATCCACTGTAAAAGACTGTTAAAAAAACTGTATACCATAAAATACTGAATATTGAAAACCCTGACACATGGACAACAAATACACAAAACTCTGCAGCCGGCTCAGACTTGGAGAGGCGACCATAGAATCTGAGCAGAACAAGCAGGAGCTGGGAGTAATTTAGACTGAAGATTAGAGGAAACCGAAAGCCCTTTTGGTTAAACGCCTTTTGGTACTTTGTACTTTTACTTAAATGTTATTTTGATACCAGTGGTTTACTTAATAATTGAGTAACTTGTAATTGAGTATCTTCTCAGTAATATAACTGTTCTCGAGTTCAGATTCACTGACCAGACATGAACACAGATCGTTGTTCTCGCCTGTCAGTGATCCAGATGTGCAGAGCTCGACCTCGGTGCTTTTATTGGTTCCCAAAATTTGACCTGAACTCTCGTTTTATTATAAAATGGAAACGTCTGACATGATATAATGATGTCATTTTATATGTCTTGTGCTTGAACAGCGTGAAAAATCCCTCAACATCATGCACAGGCTGCCTTTCAGGGGGAGGACTGACTACCACAACAGGAAGTTATGTGCACTATTTCTGGACCGCTGTGCTGAATGTACACACGAAACGCTGCTACCACCAACAGATAATGTCATAATGATCAGCCTGTCTAGAGCAAGCTTTTTGGAAAAACTGCCATTATAACAGTTTCAGGTAATATAACACTGATTAGAGGAGACATGAGAGTATATTTATATATATTTATATATGTATATATATCTGTGAAATGTGTGATGTGTTGCTTACACTGTGACTAATCCTGTTACTGTGCACGCCGCTGGCTGCAGTTCTTTCTTCTGCATCTTCATGTTGCTGCCTCGAAATAAAAGGCGTGCCAGATGGAAGTCTCACTTTCAAATGTGCAAAGAGAGATCGACACCTCGCAGTTAAGGATGGTTTACGTCACCTCAGATCTGCGTTGTGAAAAGAAGCTGCACACCCAGATAGAAAAAGGCAGAGATAAAAACAAATCCAACAACATACAATGGTGCTCAGTAGAGTGCATACCTCTGCCAAGGCCCATCACCATCCTTAATACCATCAAGACTAATGCAATATTATATAATATATATGTATTTTTCAGTCGTGATCTATTCTGGGTCAAGACCCGTCCTCCATCCGTGTTTAGTGGAATCCAGCAGACAAACCAAGAAGCCCACAAAGGGACATGGGTGACAACATCATCTCCTTGGCGGAGGAAATAATCTAAAACAATGCATTCTCAGTTCTGCTTTTCAGTTTAGTGTTTACTTGAAGGTTTTGAAATGGAAGTTAGCCTCTCATTTTTATTTTTAAATATACCAACACCTGATTCCTCTGAAAACTACTTTGACATGTGCCTTTTGCCTTCATTAAAGCCACAGCATGGCGTCCAACAATTGGCTGATTTTCCGAGTTAAAATGGGGTTTCTCTGCAGATTAGCGCCTAACCAAGAGGTCCCCATGTGATTAATGAGCGGCTGAAGGCTCCAGTGTGTGTGGACAGAGGAAGAGGGAGGCCGGCTGCTCACACAAGGGTGTCTGTTTGCTGTGTGCTATCGGCAGTTTGCCTCCAGTCCCGTTTGTTGTCCCATGGGAAAGTGTGAGAGCTCTGAGCTGCCTCCCTGACCTTGGAGAGGGGCCGGGGAGCAGCGCATCAACCTGGGCAGATGTTCAGGTTCGTATGCCGGCGCGCCCCTGCCTGCCGTTACTCTGCCCCCAAGGGTGCAAACACGCTCACACTTGAGACAGTGTGAGGTGCTTCCAATGCGCTGTGTTTACACGGGTGCAGTATAGAGAGCACAGGGTGTGCGTGTGGTTGCTGAGGGGGATCGCGACAAACAAATGTATTTTTAAACCCACTTTGTTTAGTTCATAAGAGAACATAATGACTTATTTACAGTATGCTTAAGAATGTAGGTCATGCAGCAGATTGCGGTCTCAGTTTGTATTCCCTTGTTTTCTGGCTTTGCCGCGAAAAACACTGGCGGCGGCACACAATCTGTCATCACACTACAAATCTGTGATGGTAATTTGCACGTTCTTGCATCCTCCACGAAGCGCCAAATTGAGGGGTGCACCCGAAAAGCGATTTGAGAGCCAAGAGTAAAACCAAATAATCTGCACAGATGCACTGTGCTCCGTGTCCAGACAGTGAAAAGAGCTGGTTGAAACAGGTGGCAGAGACTCTCTCATTTCTAGGAAGCTCTCTTTGTGGTGACATTCCTGAGAAGTTTAGTCCTTCAAGACAGCCTGGGCAAGGACATACACTTATCAAGCCGGCATTCTCAGAATTAATGGTCCACTTGTGTAAATAAGTAACCCTGCTCACGCCGGCCAGTTTATCCAAAAGGCTCGGCAGTTGAAAACACAAGCTCGCACGGCAGGACAAAGTGTGACGCAGACTCCGAAATCAAATCGAACATTCCAGCCATCTTATGAAAGAGCGTCCTGTCTGTGCTCGTGTCATGGCTGATCTGTGAAGAACAGTTCTTTAAAGCGATTGTATCACTGTGAGTGTAAAACCTACATTCCCCACTGGTGCACCTTCCCTCAGGGCACCTTCTGGATGTGTATTTGCGTGTCTAGACGAGACATCTGCATACCTGTGAGCGAAGAACTGCAGTGCTTTATTATCACATTAATGACACCACTGATGTAAATATGATGTATTTTGTGTTTAATGCTGTAAAATAAAAACAGCACTTTTGTCATTATTATAGGTTTTTTTGTTACAGTATGTCCAAACATTTACTGTCTGTTTGAGGAAGAGTTCTTCCTTAATACTTACTTAGTGGCGTCACTGATCTTATTTTTAGGAAACGTCTGGTAAGCGTTGCATCATTTTTGATCCTTATAAAGTAAAGACGAGATCTGGAGATACTGTGGTATTTTAAGAACTGGACGGCATGTTCCTCACAAGTCTCATGAAGGAACATTTTTAGTTTAGGTCGATGCATTATTGAAAACAGGTTTCGGTGTGCTGGCCACTCCTCAGTTTTAGGGATGCAACTCATGACACTTTCATTGATCTCTCCATCAATCGGCTTTTTGATGAATCAGGCAATGTTTTAATCTACACGGTGTCAAAACAAAAGGTAATATCTTTATACATAGTAATCTTTAATAGTTTTTTTTTTTCGTATCAAAGTTAAAGTGATTTGAAATAGACATAACCTGCATGTGTTTGGCATTCGTGCTCGTGCAAAACTCACAGGTAACCTACAATCTCCAAATAAGTCACTTGCAAATAAGATGAGAACCCAATCATATTTCACAGCACGCTCTGGTTTTTGATCAGAGGTGACTCTGCTAATCAGCAGGCAGTTACAGTGTCAAGTTGAGCATGTAGCCGCAGCTTCTGCTTCTTCATTTTCAGTTTGGATGAGTGAACATGAGTCAGATTTTTCATTTCATTCCACTCAGTTATTTTTGTGCAGCTGCTCACTACTGATCTATGGGTGTCATATGAGCGCTGACATCAATTTTATGTCAAATCAGTTGCTGTTTAAGGATGTTGGCTACAAACAGGCGTATGGGATGCTGCTACTTCCCAGCAGCGTCCAGCGTTAGGGCTAATAGATCATGTTGCAAAGGATCTGTGCATCGGCTGTATCAGAGGCATCCCTGGTACCAGAATAACCCTTCTTTATACTGTGGAGGACAACTTTCTTTACATGATTATTTGTAGTTTTCTCACTATTGACAGTTGGAGACAACAGATAACCCAGCATGATGAGTAAAATGTGTGTTATGTTTGTGAGAACTGATTTGAGTTTTAGCCATTTTTGGTGGGACATTTTCACCAGTCCATTACATGGCAGTTTCTGGAGTTAAGACTTGGTTTGAGGGTAATGGTTAGAGCTGGGTTAAGGTTAGGGTTGATGCTTAATGTTAGGATCAGGGGCTAGGGAATGTATGATGTCAATGACGGTCCTCACAAGGATAGCTGTACAAACGTGCGTGTGCGTCTGTGTGAGTGTCACCCCCTTGGAAAAAAGCATGAGGACAAAACAAAGCATTATGTGAGCGTTAATATTTCATATCTAAAGTGCTTCTAATAATGTGTTCAGAAATGTTTATGTACAATCGCGTATGCATGAATCTGTCTGCATATGTCTGCTGTGTGAGGCTGCTGAGCAGGGACTGATGAAGCGAGGAAACTAGGCTGCAGATTCTCTGTGATTATGTTGCATGAACTGGACATGTGAGTACAATAAAGCCCCAGTCACAACCCCCATTCAAAGCAAATACAGCTGATCCAGAGAATGCCCAATCCCCCCCGGGGGCAAACCTCACACACATCAATCTGCATGACCTAACCACTCTGTCACCATCCGCTCAGCTCACCCACACAGGGGAACACACCCCTGGACTGACCCACTCCCAAACGCTGCCGGTGTCGGTTTGGTGACAAGTCCTGAGCCGTCCTGAACACCCTAGCAGTTGTGAATGGTCCAATGTGACCTCGCTCCCCCGACTCCGCCCATCTCAGTCTCGTCCCATCTGGGTATCTCCAGGAGCAGATTGATAGCAGGGGCACCCAGCTGACTGCCCATCAAATACATGAATCACTGCACAGAAGGTACCTGCCTTCAACTTAACACCCGCCGCCGCTCCAAACCACACCCACACTCTGTGGTCACGTCTGCTGCGAGGCGCAAATAATGAACCCCAATTAATCATGTTTTTGTCATGTCTTCATTTAATTGAACCTTGTAGTGGGACCGATGGAGTACTTCTGGTGACAGATTTCTTGCAGACCGTCAGTGATTTTTGCCGTTGTTTTGTAAAGATGATCACAGGTTTTAATTGTCGTCTCAAAATATCTCGTGTTTAGAGCAGCGGCTCACAGTCCAGAGAGATCTTTCATGCTAATAATACCTTTGAATTGAAAATAGAGAGAGCCTGTGGTCTGGTGTTTACTCCAGCACCCAGCAGGATATCTTTTCTGCTGTGTCATGGGAAGACATAGCCAGACATCGTCTGCACCAGCAACTTCAATGAGGAGTCTGATGATTTAGCGCGAGGGTGGAGCCGCATAGTGGAGCCTTGTTGGAGGGTGGAGGGCCCGTCTGCATGGCGGGGGCCTCGTCTTGCGGGAACTCTGGGCAACCAGCAGGTGGATGAAAGGCCCACTGTGAGCTGCAGATGGTGCACGGCCTGGATTGGAGGATGGAGCTCACAAAGACTGCCTCCACTACACCCGCCCCCTTCCAACCATCGTTTTCTACATGATTCCACTGCTATAGAAGAATCCCCCAGCCAGCTGTGTGTGTGTGTGTATGTGTGTGTGGGGAGGGGGGGGGAGTCATCAATGTACAGCTGGGTCACAGCTTCAAGGTCCGAGCCTCAGGGAGAGGGAAAATTTACACTTAATGGAAAACAAGTATACCCTGTGACCTCGGCTTTAGTTTGTCCCCATGTGGTAATTTCTGTCCCCTTAACCTCTGGGCTGATTTTCCCCTTTGTGCTGCCTCTGACTGTCTCATGGCCTGCTCTCTCACTTCTGCTTACAGATAGAGGCCTGTCTGGTCTGTTGTTGCTCATTTAAGGAGGCTTAGAAGCGAGAGCCTATTTAAAGGCGCAGACACAGCCCCTCATGACTCCTCGTAACCTCAGGGATTAAAGGTTGCCACATCCGCATGAACACATTGAATGAAAGCTACTGATAGGACGTTTTGTGTGCTCTCCGCGCTAATCCGTCCACAGCAAACAGAGCCCCCTCAACAGTCGGTCAGTGGGTTGTTTGCTTTCAGCAGAGCTCATGTGGCCTAATTGTTTGATGAGAGTCGGTAGCTTTATGTATTGGCACGCGCTAAGGACATGGCGGCACGGGAGTGTTTTGTTTCCCCCAACACTGTGGATGTGGCGCTTCCGTTCGGCGGGACTGAATCACTGGAAGCTGTTTTTATCTGTGGCTGTGCAGCTCCTCACATAGGTCTCTAATTATCGTGTCACCCTGAGATAATTCAGAAGACAGGAATCGTTCATGCACGCACACACACACACACACACGCACGCACGCACACACATCAATTTGCAGCTACTGGATCAATATGTGTCTGAAGGTGAAGTCTGCACAATACGAGGTAGTCTTTGTACGCATTCTCATAAGTGCCCATGTATCTTAATGTTTCCTGTTAAAATGGATGTGTCATGTTTTATTTAATAGAAGACAGAGACGCAGAGAGAGATTGTAAAGATTTCTGTGTATGCGTGCGTGAAAATGTCCTGATCCGTGCGAGTGAATCATCAACCTTCAGGCGTAATGCGCCTTCACTCGGGCTTTGCGCTCGATCCAAAGGCACCCAGTCGTCCAGAGTGAGCCACGGATCTGGTTGATGGTGTATATTGAGATTTGGTACGTGATGGACGTGCGTGAGGACAGACATCGAGCGACGATGAGCTTACACATCACTATCTGCCTGAGCGGTGCCTCCACTGCTCTGGCGTTCCTGAGCGAGAGAGCCAGTATCTAAATATTTTAGCGTGAGAGGCAGATGCAGATGAGAGGCTGTGTTGGTGTTCACCCATATTCTTGTTGCAGAATGGAAGCAGCCTGCTGATTAATGCAGGGCGGTGATTTTGCGGCAAATTGGCCTCGGTAATAAAGCAGATCACTTGAGTTACAGCCTGTACTAACTGTGTCGGACACTTTATAATTAAGGTTTGTTATTTATGGATTCAGCATCAGCATGGACCAGTTCTGCCTTTCTCATGAAACCAATGAAATCAATGTGTTAGCAAATGTTGAAATGATATATGAACAATTACTATAAATATGCATATGATGCCACATAAGATAATTATAATAATTTACAGCATATGGCCACAGTTCATTGTTTATCAGGAACAGTGCAAATTGCAATAACTATACCTGAGTTATACCTACTAGGCATCTATCTCAATATCCATAGAAAACACTGTATATGATAATGCTTTCAGTTTGAAATGGCATGGCTCAAGTTGACATTCAGTTTCAAGTTTTGGATGGCACATAATACCTTCTTCAAGATGTTTAGTATAATTGTTTATAATTGTTTGAATTAATTTTTTAAAAACCTGCAACACTGACCTAGTCTGAATGTTTGCATGCTAACATCTAGGGACACAATGATTATGGATTTTATTATTATGGATTATATTATGGATTATTTAGGTTATAAATACATAAAAAATGTTTATTGAGGTTATGTTGTACATATTTGGTTGTCTATTCTAATGACACAGTTCTACATTATTTAAGCAGTTATTGCTATCAGAAACAGAAATTATTCAGTAAAAAAGCACAAAATGATAAACAGAAATAAACAAAAAATCAACTCCAAGTGCAAAAAAAGAAGTAAAAATGAAACAACTGCTAAACAAAAATAATGATGCATAATGTCCCTTGGTATATTGCATCAAAGTGGAAATATATGACATTTTTGTCAATATATTTAATTTCCATGTGTAAAAAATACGTTTTTCCTGATCATAATGATCGAACTCAGAAAGATAAGTCCTATAAAAGAGAGATTGTTTTTTATTTTCTTCACAGTATCCCAGTGACGTAGAAAACTGCTGTTCTGTACAAAAAGCAGCTGTCACCTCCCTTTTCTTTCTTACTATTAATTGGATATCTTTGAACAAAAAGAAAAAGATGTGGCCTTTTCACTTTCCATCCATTCATACGAATCTAAAGCCATTACTGTGCCACTCCCAGTGAGATCGATGTTGGAAAAACTGAGATATTACTCAGCCGGCAGCACTCAAACCTTTGAGGGCCCGAGACTCTGGTGTAATCTTAGACCAGTGCTCGATGAGTAGGCGCTCTGCCCGCCGCTCAGTCACGGAGACTTATTGATTACTCTTTCAAACCTCTAAAGCAAACCTAATGGACGGTGCCAAGATCTTGATTTCTAGATTCTCATGTGTTCGTGTATACTCATCATCTCCCGTTTCCTCTGCCTCGCAGATTTGTCCAAGAATCGCCTCACAGAAATCCCTCCAGAAGTGTGTCTGTTCGCCCCCCTCGAGTCGCTCAACCTCTACCACAACTGCATCAAGTGCATCCCAGAAGCCATCATCAATCTGCAAATGCTGACCTATCTTGACATCAGGTGGGTCATTGCTAAGACTATACTTTCAGTTTGAGGAATATATCAGTGTGCTTCGTTTTGCTCTCAGGAGGTGCTTGTTCCCCATTTCAGAACACAAACAGGGCATGAAATGCTCGCATGAAAGAGAGGCATTTCCTCTTTTGCTGAAATTCAATTCCCAGCGCCCAGATACTCACTGCTCCATGCTATTGTGTGCTGTGTACAATGTAGGTCACTGTTTTCTCTTTATCCCCAGCCGAAATCTTCTGTCAGTTCTGCCAAAATACCTGTTCAGCCTCCCCCTCAAAGTTCTGCTCGTGAGCAACAACAAGCTCGTGTCCATCCCGGAGGAGATCGGCCGGTCCAAAGAGCTGATGGAGCTGGTGAGTGGCATGTACGTGTGTCGGTGCATATGAACTCGAGCAGATCCCGTCGCCAGTGTTATTCCATTTCCTACACTTTGTCTCCCCTTGCAGGACGTGAGCTGCAATGAGATCCAGGCGCTGCCAGCTCAGGTGGGGAGGCTCCAAGGCTTACGGGAACTCAACATCAGGAAGAATTGTCTTCACACGCTGCCTGAGGGTCAGTCCATCACCACTCACAGAGTCGCAGAGTTCTTGTGAAACACCCCGTCGTTGTTTGAGGTTGACACTTTTGGCGGGAACACCGGTCCTCTCACAGCCAAGAATCACACCTCAACTGTGTTGTTTTATGTCGGCTGTCATGTAGACATTAGTTCTGCCCAAACTGCTCGATGGCAGATATGTGCTCAGTTTTTGCTCTGTGAAGTTTAAAGGTGAGTGAATGTGGTGCGGTGACTGTGAGCAGCTCACGTTTGGTACGGTCATAAGACCACTGAGTTAGGACCAAAGTTGCAGATACCTCTTCGCAACCATAACCTCTAACATAACCCTTAACCCTACAGTGAATCAATTATAAAACAATTCAGTTAGATATGTAATGATAATATATACATTTTTTACAGAACTTCCCAATCTCCAAATCTTGAACAGTTAAAAGCCACCCTTGGATCCTAGGTGTGCATATTTTGTCTTTTGCAAGACTTACATGGAGCATTGAGAGTTGTTTGGTGGCTCAGGAGGTTGCCAGTGCAGAAGAATCCTCCTTTGGGCAAGTGGGGCAAGACAGATGAGCACGCATTGGTCAGTAAATTCAGTGAAAGGGTCTTTTAACAAAATAGCGAGGGGCATAACCAAAATGTGTGTGTTAGAGTCGCCGGGGTCAAGTGTGATTAAGTTCCTCAGTTTAACCAAGCTGCAAATAAATCACCGTCCCACTGCACACAATAGATCGACAAGTAAAACCGGCGTGGAATTGGCTCAGTTCTTCGGTTGCTGCGGGATCCTGATTAGATCTAATCCACCAGCATAACATAGCCCATGGCACACATCATTCAACAACCTCTTCTCGTCCCTACCTGCAGAGTTGGCTGACCTGCCGCTCATCCGACTTGACTTCTCCTGCAATAAGATCACAGAGATTCCTGCAGTTTACAGGAAACTCAGGCAGCTGCAGCACATCATCCTGGACAACAATCCTATGCAGTCTCCACCCGCACAGGTAAGTGTGTGCCTCTCATTTTGTTATGTTTGTGCGTGTAATGTAGACATCATGCAAAAAAAAGAAACAAATTAAAAAAAAATATATATGTATATATATAAATGTATGCACAATGGTTTTTGTTGGTATCTTGTTAGTGGTTGAGTTGAGAACTTGTCCCTCGCAATCTGTCAGCCTGGTACAACTGCACCATCTAGTGGATACACGAACACACATCTTTAGAGATACCTTGTGTGCGTTTTGTCCGTTTCAGATTTGTCTCAAGGGCAAAGTGCACATATTCAAGTACCTGAACATCCAGGCGTGTAGGACGGACAAGAAGCCGGACACCCTGGACCTCCCCTCCCTCGGCAAACGCTGCCTCCCACAGCCACTTACAGATAGGTACCGATGACATGACGCACAGTGCACCTGCTTCATCATGTATCATATACGCTCCTAGTATTCAAAAGAACTATTTCCTTATTACATGCTGCTGAAACAGATTCCCTAATGAGCAGTTTCCTCTGTATGTTTTCAGCATGGAAGATTTTTATCCCAGCAAGAACCACGGTCCTGACTCTGGAATTGGTAGTGACAATGGTGACAAGAGGCTATCTACAACTGAGGTCAGAATTCAAACACAACATGGGCTGACAGCATTGAAAACGCATGATGTTTTTTACTACCTGCCAGAACATTTTGAGACCCTTCTGCAGAATTTCTTTGTGACATGATGTTAAAGGTCTGCCTTGTGGGTATTTCGTGGCATCTAGCGGTGATATTGCAGATCGAAACCAACCGAAAAACTCCTCGCCTCTCCCTCCTCCACCGTGGCGACTAAAATGCGAAATATCATTCTTAGTTTCAGGCGATCATACTCTAATGGAAACATTATTTGGAATATTATAATGCAGTTCTGCCAGTTGATGCCTCTAAATCCTACACACTGGACATTTAAGCAAAGTTTAAGTGCTGCCTCTAGTCGGTGTTTAGTTATGGTGGTTCACTTTTCAAAATAATAAATCTAACATATGGCAATAGCTGTCAGTCTTCAGACAAAGTGTCTTCAGTAGAGAATAAAATAGGCTTGCAGTTGAAATGTAGGCTCATAGCAACAAATCCTAAGATGCCGAAGTGGGCAGGCCGCGATAGAAAAGAGTTGAAGATCGCATGTAAAGGTTGGCAGACAAGACAAAATAATGGTCAGGAAGGTACACTATATTGTCAAAAGTATTCACTCACCCATCCAAATAACTGAAATCAGGTGTTCCAATCACTTCCATGGCTGCAGGTGTATAAAAGCAAGCACCTAGGCATGCAGACTGTTTCTACAAACATTTGTGAAAGAATGGGTCATTCTCAGGGAATGCCAGCATGGTACTGTGATAGGATGCCCCCTGTACAACAAGTCCTGTTGTGAAATGTCCTCACTCCTAAATATTCCACAGTCAAGTGCAAGTGATTGGGAACGACAGCAACTCAGCCATGAAGTGGTAGGCCACGTAAAATGACGGAGCAGGGTCAGCAGATGCTGACACGCATAATGCGCATAGGTTGCCAACTTTCTGCAGAGTCACTTGTTACAGACCTCCAAACTTCATGTGACCTTCAGATTATCTTAAGAACAGTGCATAGAGAGCTTTATGGAATGGGTTTCCATGGCCAAGCAGCTGCATCCAAGCCTTACATCAGCAAGTGGATGCAGTGGTGTAAAGCACGTCGCCACTGGACTCTAGAGAAATGGAGACGTGTTCTCTGGAGTGACGAATTGCATTTCTCTATCTGGCAAACTGAAGGACAAATCTGGTGGGTTTGGCGGTTGCCAGGAGAGCTACCAACTAACAACCAGGAGGTACTTGTCTGACTGCATTGTTCCAAGTGTAACGTTTGGTGGAGGGGGGATTATGGTGTGGAGTTGTTTTTCAGGAGCTGGGCTTGGCCCCTTAGTTCCGTGAAAGGAACACTGAATGCTTCAGCATACCAAGAGATGTTGGACAATTCAATGCCCCCAACTTTGTGGGCGCAGTTTGGGGATGGCCCCTTCCTGTTCCAACATGACTGTGCACCAGTGCACAAAGCAAGGTCCATAAAGACATGGTTGAGAGAGTCTGGTGTAGATTAACTTGACTGGCCTGCATTGAGTCCTGACCTCAACCCCATAGAATATGAGGATGAATTTGAGCAGAAACTAAGAGCCTTCCCATCCAACAACAGTGTGTGACCTCACAAATGTGCTTCTAGAAGAATGGTCATAAATTCCCATAAACACACTCCTACACCTTGTGGGAAGCCTTCCCAGAAGAGTTGAAGCTGTTATAGCTGCAAAGGGTGGGCCGACTTCATATTAAACCCTATGGATTAAGAATGGTGTGTCACTTAAGTTCATATGCGAGTCAAGGCAGGTGAGCGAATACTTTTGGTGTATAGTGTATGTAGTGTATGTATGCATCCAGGCATTATAATCTCTGTTTTATCTGAATGCTAACTGGGAAGGTTGGCTAATGGCAAGCAGGTGGGCGGACAGGTGGCTCATAAAGGGTGACTGGCGCTCTGATGGAAGAGCCCGTCAGATGGAAAATAACGAAGGGTACCCACCCAAGTCTCTTGAACTGCATCCACATTTGCTTAATCCCCCATATCGCAGATGCAAAGAGACACACCAACAGTTGAAGGGAAACATGCGTGCGAAGAGACAAAAAACGAGGGAACGTCGTAGGAGTAATGAGGCATTACTTTCAACGGTCATGTTTGATTGATGACTGCCTAAATCTGCCAGTACCTGTCCTTACTGTTACATTGACACCTACACAAACGGTAGCCCGGACCTCCAAGAACGCAGCGTGATCAAATACGTTGCACCAGTGTTTTTCCGTCCTGTTCCTTGGGGGCCCCTGCCCTCCATGTGTTAGATGTTTCCCTACTTTGACACACTTGATTTTGCATGAGTGAATTGTTATCAGACTGCAGCAGAGCTTGATGGCGGGCTGATCATTTGAATCAGGTGTGTTGGAGCGGGGGAAACATCTAAAAACATGCAGGGCAGGAGGTCATCCAGGACCTGGGTTGGAAAACACTGTTACACAACTGAAAGGATGGTGCTGTTAATGAGATCCATGTGCCCAGTGATTCATTTCAAAGGAGAAAATAACAGGCTGTTACACTTAGATGCAGGAGCAGAGAATTTATAAGTCATGGCGTCCAGCTCAAAGTCTTCTGGGAACGCTGCTCTTTCGTGCATTTGCTCCTCAGCAGAAACAGGATCTTGCAAGATGGTCTATCACAGTGGTGTCAAACTGATCCAGTAAAGGGCCATGTGGCTGCAGGTTTTCATTCCAACCAAGCAAGAACACACCTGATCCAAATCAGGTGTGTTCTTGCTTGGTTGGCTGATTGGTTGGCTGATCCAAATCAGGTGTGTTCTTGCTTGGTTGGAATGAAAACCTGCAGCCACATGGCCCTTTACTGGATCAGTTTGACACATATGGTCTATCAAAACAATTTCCCAGTTCAAGTGAGAAGTGTGGAAATATGAAATAAGAAGCTCGTGATGCATTCATAGGGCGCACTCACACTTAGCTCGGTTGCTCCGTACCAGCGCCATTGCCCCTCCTCCCAGTCCCTCCGCTGGGCTGCACTCACATTGCTCCAGCCCGGTTCCGTGCCTGAGCATGGTTACCTCTTGTACATGTGTGTCCAAGTTGCGTACCTGTGCTTGTGCTTCTGCACGTGCAACCATACCATGCTGAAGCGCGACAGGAGGGCTTTTCTTTGAAATCACCAACTCTTGACGACAGACGACTGCCCCAGACACAATCAACCTCCTTGATGCTGTTGAGTCATAGCACTGCATGAGTAGTTCACAAACAATGTGAGATGCTTAATCCATTTATCCAAGATTTATACGATCAAATGCACTGGAACGTGAACCCAAAGGGCAACATCTTTAAAAGTCAAACCCTTTTTTTCCATACTAAGAATGGAAGCATTGAGAGATAGGGATTAAAGTGTTAAGACTGACGATGTTTTCTCCCGCAAAGTTTGAAAAGCAACAAGGCAGAAAAAAACCAAATGAAGCATGTTGTGAGGGAAGTGTAGTCTGCAGCCTTCATTTGAGCTAGTTCAACTAAACAATAACAGTTACTACAAAGCAGGTACAAAGACTGGCGTGTGAGCTCATATGACCCAAACCGAGAGTTCACTCCTCGTTCTTTTCTTCCCCTGCAGCCTTCAGATGACGACACCGTCAGCCTGCACTCTCAGGTCTCAGAGACAGCCCGTGCTGACGCCCTCTCACTCCTCTCCAAAATGGATTCTTGCAAAGGTTACCGAAAATAAGTATCACATATTCCCCCTTGAAAGCAATAGCCGAGACTCGGGGGTTGTTGAATGAAGTGCCTAAGAATATTGAGAGTTTATATGACGAACGCGGATGCTTCCTCCCTCTATCAGATCAGGATCTCTATGACTTTATAGAGCCAAATCCGGACGAGGATCCTGCTCTGTCAGAGTGTGATGGGCAGCAGAGCAGCCATGTGTCTTGTATAAAGGTATGAATCCTATCTGTTTATTAATAGGGCGAATACAGCCAAAAAACAGAAAGTTATTTAAAGACAATCGGTGGAAGGTTGAGAGGAGATTCAATCATTGTCAGAGGATTGGTTCCCTGACAAAGTGTGCGTGTGTGTGTCTGTGTTTTTCAGGAACTGGAAAAAGTTCTTAACATGTCCCACCAAAGCAAAGATAAAGACAGCTGGAAAGAGGAGTCAGGGTGAGTTTGTCAGTCAATGCGGCAAATGCTTCTCATCATGTCTCATTCATCGCCGAATAAAAAGCATGTGAGTCAATCGGGCCGCACAAAGAGTCCTGTGGAACTAAGGAGTCGTCTGTTCGGGGATTCCAATGACTCACCAGGGCTGCAGTGACAGTGAAGGCAATAAAAAAAGAAAGTTCCCAGAGGCACCGAGCTGCTCCACTGCAAGAGTTAATCTAACGTATATTTTTGATTCGCCAAAAAAAGAAAAATGGCTTTGAGATATCTGTGCAAACAAACAGCTCTGACATGTGCTCATAGTAGCTGACAGACGGTGAAGAGATCCTTTCAACACTTCAACACTGCAAGGAGTCATGCATGACTCAACTTGATGCCATGCTCTTTACAGACCGTTTTGAGTTGTTTGCATTATGTATTTTGTTCGCCGAGCAATGTCGAAACTTTGTAGACCGTGTACGACGTTTAATCACTACAATTTCTCTTCCAGTTCTGATAAGGAGCAGCTAGTGGAGGAGGAGGATGATGAGCTGAAGGAGGTGCTGGATCTGAGGAAGATTGCCGTGCAGCTCTTGCAGCAGGAGCAGCAGAACAGGTGCGTGGTTTTTCCCTTTGGTCTCCGCGCGATGTCACGACTTCCATTCGCTGCTCTGCTTGCATCCTCCTCTTACTTATGTTTCGTTCTTCTTCACTGAACGAAGCGTGTGGGAGTCTGATACTGATTTTGACTGGCTTTTTTAAAGATTTTGCATGCAGAAAATTACGAACGCACGAAAAGACCCTCTCTCATTCTGTTTTTCCTCAACATCCCGACAGTTTTTTTTTTTTACATTTTATCTCCCAAGTATCGCTCCATCATGACCTTTTTGCCTCTGCAAATCCTTATCAGCCTCGCATCACTTTCTGTCTTGTTTCCCACTTTCTCTCCCTCCAACTCTGCTGCTGCTGAACATTCGATGTGCGGCTTCTAGACGACGGTCCTTAATTTGCAGAGCAGAGAGTCTTATCCACCGACGGAGGGTGACCGGCCGGGCACACAGGTGGATGGACTTTATTTATCACCACCTACACACTGCTTGTATGATAACCACAGATCAGGTCACATTAATTGATACAGAAGGTCTCTGGTGTGTGTCTATATCTCAACATGCGACAGGACACAATTAATGCTGTCGCTATGCTATGTTAAAGGTGCAATGTGTAAGAAATTCATACTCAAAACAAACAGGAGTCAGTAAATCACCATAGCAACTTCCCACTGCTGCCAGCTGTGGCTGGTTAGCAGGCTGTCAGTGAGTCATGATGAGAAAATCTGAGCTGTTTCTATGCTTGAAC
Organism: Acanthopagrus latus; assembly: GCF_904848185.1. Classification (NCBI taxonomy): domain Eukaryota; kingdom Metazoa; phylum Chordata; class Actinopteri; order Spariformes; family Sparidae; genus Acanthopagrus; species Acanthopagrus latus. The sequence goes on from NC_051051.1 coordinate 8,094,342, forward strand.
GAGAGTCATTTTTCCTTCCCATCTATTGTGAAGCTGAGTTGCCCTTTGTCACTATGAGTTAGCGCAGAATTTCTTTTTTATCAGACATCTCTGCTTGTTAGTGTGTCTCCATAAACGGATGTCATGCTTCAGGTAACGTGAGTCACTGCAGTGGTAAATGACTAACACGGGGACAATACACCTGCGTCATGGAACAAAAACTCTTGTATTATTGTTCCGTCACTCCATAACTGAAACTGCTTCTGCTTCCATCTGCAGGTTCCTGAGTCACTCTGGGGGCTCCAGCAGCAAACCGAGGGCCCCACCTCAGACGGCTCGTAGGTAAGTGCCGTTCAGTCACATATACAGTGGTATCATGTAGAGGGCACGTGATAATAGTGACCACAGGCCGAGTAATATGGTCTGCTGTGTGGTTGTTATTTACTGTAGTTGATCGCAGCTGTTTTATGAATGCCTAAAGATGCCTAAAGACTGGGCCTTTTGGGGGGAAATTCCATTTTTTTCACACAATACACTGTAATCTGTTTCCGGTTGGTTTTGTGGAAATAGTATGCAGACATTTCCCTTTTAATATAACGTGACGTCTAGTAAGCCAAAATCTTGTAGAGGGTCCCAATTCACCTCCATTTTCCCTCTTAATCACTTGACTATTTGTTGCAATAATCCAAAACAGAAATATTTCAAGTGTTACAAAATTAAGAGAACAAAAGCTCAAGTGTCCAGCATTTCGGCTAGATAAATGACTAGCACGACTAATTCACTTTCTTTGTGAAACCATGTTTAGAGTAATCACATAACAGACTTTGGGGTTTTAACTTCTCATTCTTGTCAGTCATGAGCCATTTTTATTCTGACTGGGCTCTTATTCCAATTATTAGTTGAATATATAAGGTCCATCTTTGCCCCTTGTGTCATGCCCCTGCCTGTTTGACGGGGGGTAAATGCAAATTCCAGGGTCTCTAACGAGGTAAAACCATAGAATAAGAATACCGTATTTGCTTTTTAGCAATTAGGATCCCAAATACCGAGGCCAGTCAGGAAAACAGTCACGTTATGTTGGTGTCGATCTACAGTCGTATCATTTCATAGAAACTAATGAAAGGAATATGGGTTCATTGGTGTCTTTTCAGTCTGCCTCGACCACAGTGGAGATTCACAGCTACCTTATTGAATGTCCAGAAGATATATTTCTGTCATCTGTCCATTTTCTGTCATTAAGAAAGAATTTTTGTCCGATGCGACTTGACTGTAAACCAGTTACGTCTCTGTGGCGAACTAGATCTGTTTGTATTGATACCAAAAAAAAAAAAAAAAATAGGTCAGCTTAATCTATTTGATTTGTTTGATAATGGTAAAACACCCTCTGATATTGACGGGAACATACTGACTGGCCAGATCCTGCAGATCCCGACGTCTTCATCCTCTCTGCGGACAGCCTCTCCTACCCCTAGTCCTTCTTTCTTTGGGGAACAGAAGAACATCATAAACTGTTCGATTGACTTGTCATCTATAGCGTTTTTAATGCTACCTGAATGTGAAACAAGTCATCTGATGCTACTCATGTCTTTATCTTAGTGCTTCTCTGGATGAAGGAAGTAGCGGAGCATCGGTGCTTAGCGGACAGGTAACGACACAACATCAGTGATATTTCACATTTCTCACATCTCTCAGTTACACAGTTTGTGGTAGCACCTCCCATACCGTGTGTCACGTTGTCTCTCTGGAGGAAGCGACGATGATTCTAATTTAAAACCTTTGTCTTTGAAGCCGTCTTCCTCCTGCTCCTTTGATGGCAGCCTGAAGACAGATCAGTCAGATTCAGAGCCAAACTGGCCCGAGGTCCCGCCTGTGCTGAACCAGAACGAAGACCGCAGGCGGAACAAGTACCTGAGAAAGGATTATCTGAAGGTGTGGGCATGTACATGTCTTAAAATGTATGGTTGGTTGAAGGTGACATTTCCGCAGAACACAGCTCACTTATGGCCTGGCAGTACCTTCTTGGTTGTGTTTGTTTTTCATAGATCTGTAGATAAGCATCTGTAAAATTCTCCTCCTACACAGATTTACCCGAACAATGGATTTTTGTTTGTTGTAACCGTAGAACCGAAAGTTGAAATGTGGTGTCTATTTTTCTCTAGAGCTCATTAAACATTTTTAGTATCCTTAGTCGAACACCTGGTTGAGCGGCAACCACGAATGGGAATGAAGCTAAATAATTAGTGTCAAACAATTAAAAGGCATGCGTCTGTTCTCTCCCAACAGTACAAGTGTCAGAGTGCTCGGAAAAACTCCAGTGGAAATGACGACTGCGAGGTGGGTGTGACAAAAACTTCCCATGCGGATCTCGAGAGCTTGTTGTCTCACGACATCTTTCAGAGCTCTAACAATGCCTGATTCTGATTGTGATAAATGTGTGTTCTGCAGGAGGGCCTGCGCAGCGCTGACTTCAGCACCACTCTGACAGTGTTTGGACTAAAGCCAAGATCAGGTAAACCTCAAGCACTTGTTGGATACGATCTTTACTGTGGCACAGTCTTTTAATCATGAAACCTGGGCTTGAAAATATGTTGCCAAAGGGTTATAATCATCTACCTGTGTGGTGGAAATGTATGATATAACTCATATATGTGAGGGTATTCACATGAAGTGTGACCTCTTCTGAAGAAACCAAATAGTTACTTAGAGCTTAAGCAAGAATAGATAGCCAATGAAAGGAGTATACATAGAACTTAGTTTTGGGGCAGTTGGCTTGTAGTTGTTTCAGTAAACACTGAGACAGTGCTTCATTGTAACCCATATCTATTGTGATGTGAACACTCGTCACACTTGGAGCCAAATATTTTTTTTAGGTGGAGTCCTCCTTTCACTGGAAGTGGGGGAGGTTTCTGAGGAACTGTTGATCTGTTCTACATCAGTCCATTAGCAGTCAAGTCAAGGCACAACATGACCTGTGACTCTGTGTCTTTTGCCGACGAGTCTTATGTATGTGCACCAATAAATCTTGTTTCAGTTCGGCTAAGACATCTTGTAGATTTAGTCTTGTTATAAGTTACTTGTAAAATCATGAGTAGTGGAAGAAGTGTTCAGATTCTTAGGAAGGAGTATAAAAAACACACTGTGAAAGTACTCCATTACATGTAAGTCATTAAAAATGTTTATTAAAATATAACAGGAAAATATACTTAGTGCATCAAAAATAGGAGTATCCTAGTCAATGTAACAGTGCTCTATTATTACAGTATTATTACTTAAGTATTAATCTGGAAAAGGGAGGGCATGACTCTGACACCCATCAACGGCTTGCACTGCGCCACAATGACTTTTCCTGCCTCAAGCAAAGTGACTGCACTAAACCCGGTGGCGAGCACAGCCAAATGAAGCTGAAGTTATGCATTTTAAGTTTAAAATGTATCAGTGTTTGTGTAGCCTCAGATCAGCACTAGAATAGCGCTACCACAAGTTGGTATGTCAAGCTTTCTGATATAACAGGTGCTTCACTGTAGCAGAATCAACGCTAACCTCTCAAGGAACGAGCCAACATTGTTGTTCCTGAAACTAACAGTCGCATGACGTCACACTTAAACCAGGACTTTGTCTGCCAGTAGTTCCTCTAAGAACACTGCCCCACATTGATTCACCTACTTTGCGTTTGGCCAAAAGCGGATGAAACCTGGCAAGGTTTCTTAAAGAATCACATGATCACGTGATCTCAGGAATCCATGTGTCTCACAGGGCTGAGATTAAAGACAAAGGCATCACAGTTATGAATAACCAAGGAACCAAAGTGACAGGTTAACTGCGAATTAGCTCAATGTTTGGCATGTTTTCTTAATTTGGATTATCAGTCATTAAAAGTGATTATATGGTATAGAGTAATTATGATTAGATAAACCAAGATACATTCACTGGACTTACTTCAAAGTCCACAAGTCCATGCATTCACTTTGAATAAACAGGACCAGGACTTTGCTGACAAAAGTGCCCAGCAACCTTTTTTTTTTTTTTTTTTTTAAAGATGGTGTGCACAGATCCACATATTCATCTTGCAAAACCTACTGCGATGAATAACACCCTGAGGCACAGGACTTCTACTGCATCAGGAATTTATGCAGTAATTCTAACCAAACTTTTTTTTTTTTTTTTCCCCAAGAGTTGTGGCATCCTCATGTGCCCATACTTTGTTGCAGGTAGGGTGTAAAGATAAAAGATAACGCCAGCAGTTTGGTCGATTCCTTGACAATTTCTTCAAATTAAGATGGCTCCGTAGATAACAGTTTTTCCATATTTTGCAAGTATATATTATCAGATATAGAGCTTTGGCTCTTGGCAGACTTTCCTGGACAGAAGGGGTGGAATGCAGGTCTCTTATCTCTTATCACACTGCCCCAAAGTTAAGCTGCTTGGATCATCAGTAGTTGCTGTTTCTAGAATTTTTTTTGTGTCGCTATAACTGTGTGTTACCTGGAATTGAGAGCAGTGTTCTTTTCCTTTATTATTCCAGCCTTCACCAGAGGAAGCCGACAGGAGTACACCTCCACAGACCCCAGTTTCACCATGAGGAGGAAGATGGAGCACTTGAGGGAGGAAATGGAGCAGATAGGACTCCTGCGGCAGGTCAGACCCCTCACATTCTGTTTATGCATTTGCACAAAGCACAAGCCAAAGCATGCCAGATCCTGCTTTTGTTCCATTGTTCATACCTTGATGTGAACGAGTGACCTCAGTGAAAGGTATGGAAGTGTCACGTCGGCACTTGGTGTTGTATTAAGATGAGTCACACTGAACTGACTCATCTGATTGTATGCTGTACGTAGAATTGTGCTTCGTGTTTCACTTGTGGCTGATATTGACACCTCGCCACCACGATGCTGTTGCTTTTCAAGTTGAGCAACAACCAACTTCCTGTCAGTGAGTTTGTATCTTACTTCTAATTGTACTGCTTTGTAGAATTGATCGATTTTAGCACTAGTACTTTTCGGTCGTAGGACTGGTAGTTTTTAGTGGTGATAGTCGTACTTTCTCAGCAGCTGTCGTAGTTTATGTCAGGGGCAGCAGGTAATGAAGGCTTGGGATGGCTAACCCTTCGCTAAATTTACTGCTTTAGTCAGAAGTAGAAATGATAAGCCCATCCCTTGTGCGCATTTACGCACGAGGCACAGCAGCATAACCTCACTGATTATTTAAGTTTCTTGACAGGCAGACAGGATCGGTCGGAGCCTAATGTTAAATAATGTTCTTCTTTATATCCAAGAGAATCACTCATGCAGTTGAGCGTCATAAAGTAGTCGTCCTCCTGATAAATCCAGAGCTCCATCAGAGACATCTAAAAACATTCCTTTCGAGGTCATGTCTACAGCTAACTAGGTTTGCTGCTTAACTCTGCCGTGATTTTTGCTGCAGAGGCATGCGCACATGGATGTTCAAAATGCCAAAAGCAGCGTCTCTAATCATTAAATCACATCATTAAAGGAAACACTGTATGAAGTTGCCTAATTTATGCAGGACCCTGCCTTCCTATTAAGGAATATTAACAAGTCTTTTTTTTTCCAATTGTGATATGTGAGATGTAGTGAGTGATGGCAGACGCGAGATTTGTGCATGTCATTAGAGCTATGCTGACATGTGGTTTAATACTTTTTATGGTGTGCATGACAGTGTGGTTGTGAACATAATGGCGTTGTCCTCCATGATCGTCAAAACAAATATGATCGTTAGTCAAAGTCTCAAATCTGCTACTCATAATGTGGCACTAATACCAAGAAGTCTTGTAGGCTGCCAAGTTCTCTGGTAGAGGAGGAGATGGTTCATAACTAGCCTTTGATCTGAATGACAGCATGTTTACCGAAGCACTTTAAATGTTTGAGAATTGCTCCTGTATGACCACAAATTTGCCTCTAGGAGCGTCACAATGTTTTCAACTTATGACATGCTCAATCCCTACAACCGCAATGCTCGTTCATGAGGAAAAATTTACCAGGACGGAGAGGCATGCAAAAACATCTCGTGTGCATGGCATAAGCCAACATATTAAATTTGCAGTAAGAACAATTGGAATGACCAAATTCTTGGTAGATTGTAAACATATATGAAGAAGGTGGATTCCCGAGGACCTCGAGCTACTTCAGGCTTTGCCAAAACAAGATAAAGGACTGGAAAATCATACAAGAGGAGGCGGAGCTCAAGAGAAACGTTCACACAGATCGGAGAAAGAAAGCAAATGTACAAAGAGAGAGAGAGATGCGAGTACAAGATTGAATCTCCCGTAGGAGGAAGATCCAGATTCTGCTGGAATTGGTGTTATATTAGTCATGAATGCGACCCAAAAATAAAAAGTTGGAACGAACAATGGCGGCCATGGATGGAGATTAGGATGCTTTATGGGCTGTAAATTGTTGCCCAGGGCACCATCTTTTTCCTACAAGAGCAGATCAAATAAAAAACGTTGTGATTGAAAGTGAATAAGCAGAATGAACAAGAATAACAAATGACTCTTTGGAGCACCCGAATATAAACAGAGGCGTTATTGTGAAGCTGGAGCAGGAGTACAGAGACAGAAGAGAAACAAAATCTGTCAGACTCTCAGACACACCTCAGTTGTATAAAAAAATAACACAGTGTTCTTGGATTTAAAAAAAAAACAAAAAAAGAAACGTGACTGATGAAACAGAAGACAGCTGAAAGAGAAGATTCTGGTGATAGTGACTGTCTAGAACTACAAGGATGGAGACATGAAGTCGTGTGTCGGGAGCGTGAGCGGGCTTTTCGGGCACTTTGTTAATAAGAAGGGCACTCGCAGACCTCTGCCGGTAGTCTTTCTATGACATGCAAATCTAGAAGTGCAACCGCTCCCCTTGAGATCTGCTCCAAAATGTAATGGGTTCTGTCTTGGCCCATATTGCTACACCTTTCATGAAAATCAGGTGCGTAGATTTTCCTTTATCCTGCTGCCAAACAGGTAAAATGAAACCAAAAACTGAAACCCCAACCCTTTTGGGAATATTCACGCTGGAAAAAACCCCAAAAAACTGCCACCCACAAAGATGACATTGTGTGAGATCAGAACTAATGACAGGAAGTATGACAGTCAAAACATGTTAACGACGTACTCTACCCACCAGTTTCTGGGCAACCAGATAACATCACACCTCTGACAGATGTTCCGCTGTTACTACATGTCTACAAATGCAGTTCCAAAAGTTAAAAAGATCTGATAACCTTGATGGAAGCACACACAAGTCACAGTCTTTGAGGGGTTTTCCCAAGCCGTGGTTTTCAAAATCGATGTAAAGATGGAATACAATAAAAACAGATAAGATGGAGCATCTCTTGAGTGTCGGAGGAATAACAACACCAGCAAAAGGGAGCACGGGACATGCACGGTCAATGCTTTTTACGCTGATGAGAAGAACAGAGCAGACATTCCCCGTTCTGGCAAACCCCGCCACTTCTTTCACAACACAGGAGGTTGGGTGGGGACGTTTTTTTTGGCACTGTAATCAGGCAAGGGTTCAGTGATGGGCTGGAGAATGAACAAGCAGGCTATCCCCCCGGTGAGCTCGAGTATTCCTGGAAAACAAAGGGTGTCTGGAGAAGAGCTAGAATTCACCGCAGATCATTTCAGAGAAAAAAAAAAATACAATGAATAAAACGTCTTGTTCAACCAAGACATGCCTTTGTTTGTGAGAAGATGGAGATCCTCATGTGTTTGTTGTCGGCGCGCCCGCAGAACATAGAGTCCAGACTGAAGGTGCTGCTCCCAGACGACGTCGGCGCTGCTCTGATGGACGGGGTGGTCCTCTGCCATCTAGCCAATCACATCTGTCCCCGGTCTGTCGCCAGCATCCATGTCCCATCTCCTGCAGTGGTAAGCACACTAATGGTATTGTTTTTATCTTAAAGCACAAAAAGAGTTGTAGATTCTTGGAATGTAACACTCTGTATGATGCAAATGAATTTTTTTGCTCACTTCATGCAGTCTGTCGTTTTGATGAGTAAAAGGCATGATGATGTTACGTTACACTTCAAAAAATGATTTTGTTGGTTTTGTTTTTCTTAAGTGACTAACATGATTGATACTCTTGCCTCCAGCCGAAGCTCAGCATGGCCAAATGCCGTCGGAATGTGGAGAACTTCTTGGATGCCTGTAAGAAGATGGGTGTCACACAGGTAATATTATCAATCCATCATTGTCAATCATGCGTTACCCACCGCAGCTGTTTCACCAGATTTATGATCTTAATATTAACAGTCGAGCTCCTTAATAAAGTTAGTCACGTCCTGTCACGCACACTCACTGGCCTTGTGCAATTTTGCGGGCTGGTTTTGAGCCTCCCTCTGACGGAGAAGTGTCCCATCGATATCCTTTCATGATCATGTCAAATGTGTGCCTGATTTTTGACATTTCTTTTCAGAGTTACATACGGCACTAGATATAGAAATAGATAGAAGAGGTCTGAATAAGAGACATTCTTAAGCTTGCAACACATACTGAGAATGATCAAAATAACGTCCACACATATAGTGTTAATGGCTCATTCTAAGTGCTGTATTGTGCAAGTGACTGGACGTGTTTCAGTTTCACGAAGACGTTACACTTCTCATCCAAGAGTTTGAACTGACTGGAGGGGAGTTGCGGGTGTTCAAACTCTGTGTGGGATTGACGTCACACAGCCTTAACTGAAATAATTCAGCGCCGTGAATTCAGTGCTATTTGATCTTCAGCTCACAAGTAGGGATTTCATTTCATGACATGCATATATCCATGAGGTACGGTAGGAGCTGTCACTGAAATTTGATGTCTTCATCCAATACAATCAATAGAGGTTGTGCTGCACCTAACTCAGTTTCCAACATCCACTGCACCACTCCCTTGTGTCTGACAAATTAAATTAGGAATCCTTGTGGTAAGAACTGTATGCGTTTCATTAATGTGTGCAGTCAACTGTGCAAAAACTTAATCCTTTAATTATGAGTAAAACTACCGAAAAGCTTGATACGGTTCATTTTAATTAAACATAATGTGTTTTGAGAATCCGTTATGATAATCTGCCAGAGCCTCATCTCATAAATCTGCATGGTCAGACACCGCAACATGCAAGTGAGCGGGTATGTTTGCATAATTGCATTCCTCATAATGAGTTTCTGGTGAAACTGATGATATGCATCTCTCTGCAACCTCAGGACAAGCTGTGTTTGCCCCACCACATCCTGGAAGAGCGCGGCCTGGTGAAGGTGGGCGTGACCGTCCAGGCTCTGCTGGATCTGCCTCCATCCAGGTCCACGCAGCTGTCAGCCGTTTGACATGCGCCTGAATGTTGCGTCCGACCTTCAACCTTCCAGCCAGCCCCTCTCCCCAGCCTAAAACCCCGTCGCCAGGGACCAGAGAGCCTCTAGGGGCGAGGACCCGGTGAGCGGGGGCTCTTTGGGAGTCTGCTTCTGCCTGACTGAATCGGGAGACAGGAGGGGGAAACACCTCTGTCTCTTCATATGATGTCAGCAGCCACCCGCTTCCTGTCCATCACATTCTCACTCGTATCCTGTTCCTAGTTACTGGGGTCATCTTGTATGTGTGTGGACTATAGCAACATGACCGTGTGTTTCCTGTGTGAGCTGCGCAGTTTGGAGTTTCCAAGAAAGAGACAGACGGGACAATGAGGTCGATAGGATGACCTTTTACCCTCTCTACACGCTCAGTGATTATTGAGCCTGCAAGTGCTGCAGTACTGATGACATTTCCTCGCTGGTGTCGGAGACACCGGCGGCGAGGAGATGACAGACATGTAACTCATTCTTTCACTAAAGAGACCGACCCTGCACGCTGGCCTCGCAGCCACGAACCACTGACAGACCTCGAGATGTTCTTACACTCTTGAGTTTCTCTTTCCTTTTTGTGGAATTTATTTTTTACCATGAAAATTCATTTTGGGGAATTTATTGTACAGTGTTGTTGTTGTTGTTTTTTTTTTTTTTTAATTTACATGGTTTGCATCAGGTTCCCTGCTGTTTCCTGTATGTATCCTTTTCAGCAGCCAAGCCTGACTTTAAAAAGTAGCCTCGAGTTAATTTTGCAAAAGCATTGCATTTGAACAATCACATCTCCCCTTGCTCTTCCAGGTAGAACACGAGGCTGACTTCTGAGAAGCGCGACAAGTAGAGGTCGCGCTTGACGACATTCAGCCTTCTGTTTTCTCTCGTACTCGGGTTTGGTTCTGACATGTTTGAATTACTGTACAAAGTGTTAGCAACTCTATACCGAAGGTCTTTCTCTATACAAGCCCGCATGCACCAGGGAATGTGACACTTGACCACTGTGAGAACATGCGCTCGGCTGCAGCCAAGAGCGCTTCGGTCGCTGTTTTGTAGCATATTTTCACTGTACGTGCAAGGGTTCTGTTTTTGGAAAAAAATATTCTGTATTCTAACTTTTCTAAAGCTTTTTATACTTTCTTCCCAGTCATTGCCAATTATCACTTGCCATCTCCGTGGCGTTCAGAACATGGGCTGTGCCATGTTAGGTAGGAGTTTATCGCTTTGCATAACCTCAGATGAAACATGTTTATACGTGTATGTGTTTGTGAGTGGACGGTTCTGAGTGAATGGCCTCCGGATCACGAAGGGGGTTCAGTGCTGCTTGGCAAACCTTCCGCGCGTGGCACGGCCGTGTCTTACTGCCAGGCCACCCTGCTGTATGTGGATTCTGATACAATTCATTATTTCAGGGAAATGAAATTATTTATGTATTTATTCATTTGTTTGATATTTATGTGTTGTTGCTTTGTGCGTCTCAGCCCTGACAGTTGCGGTGCAGCTGGAATATGTTTAATTTTTCCCTCATGTTTTCTGTATGCTCCCTGGATAACCTACAGGAAACGTCTACACAAACGCTGCAAATTCAGTCATTATCTACTCACCCTCACGCCAACGGGAAGTCGCGTCAAGTTTCATAGTCCGCAAAACAATTCTGGAGCTTTGCGGCAAAACAGAGTTTCAGAATTCTAATAATCAAGTGAAATAGATGGGGACTTGTTTTAATATGTAAAGAAATAAATGGAAAGCCAAAACACCATAAACTTCATACAGCTTGTCGGCTGCCATGCAAGTCTCTGGAAGCCCTGTGATCCCAAATTAAACAGAAAGAAAAGGTCATTTTCATCCGTTTTAAAGTTGGAATTTTCACTGTAGCTGCTCAGCTAAAAGCGTTATCAAGTAACAAGTAACCACTCTGACAGTGGGTGCCTGAGCTTGACTGTGAGTCGAAGATGTAAAAATGTCTTTACTCATCAGCTTGGGACGTCAGGGCTGCCAGAGACTCTGATAACACTTGACAAACTGTATGGAGTCCCTTATTTATTTATATATTTTTTTTGTATTTTTCCCTGATCTACTTTTGTTCAGTGAAACCCCACAACTCTATTTTGCCATGAAGCTCAGTAAATGTGAAGCTTTGAAACTTCACCTGGCCTTCTGTCGCCATGGGTGCGAGCGGATCATAACTGAATTTTCATTCTTTGGGGAACTTATCCTTTGATGACTGAAAGCGGCAAGAAGTGTCATTAACGATGCATTAGTGTTCCAGCTGTCAAGCCTTTTGAATTAGGATCGGAATATGGGTGTGACACAGTCTAATTTGAGAACCACATAGTGTGGAAGTTAAAAAGAAATATATTTGCACCATTCATTAGGAATGAAAGCAATGTTGACAGCATAAAGACTCCATAAGACCTCCATAATACAGAGTTGTAGTGGAAAACATGACCCAAGAGTTTAGCGTGCTCAAAGGCCTGCTTAAGAGCTGTTTTCAGTTGAAAAGTCAAGTCTCACCCTGTATTACTCTGTGTTATGGGCCGCTTATTTATGGATTATTTCTGAAGAGCAATATCAGTCTTGTCTTGTCAAGTGGTTGGAATGTTAGTCTCCTTTGGATAGGTGAGAATTCCCTCAGGCATCCATGTGTTGCACCAATCATTTTTAAATTAAGTCTCCAACATGTAAACAAAATTGAAATGACAGTGGAAATCAAAGTAGTGCACATTATACGTTAATTATAGATGTCAAAAGTTAAAATACAGACCATCATTTTTGCTCGGAGAAAAGAAAAAAAATCATTCCTTCATTGATTTGTGGGCAAGTGCAGTACACTGTGGGGATGTGCACCATCGTCTGTACCTTCACAGCTAACTCTTACTCATCTGGATCCGTATCCATACTTGCACTGCTCACAAGATGAAACTATTTACAGAACAAGTTTTTTCATATTACACTCAAGTGAGTGAACTTCAGTCAGGGACCCAACAAGGCTTCTCCTTCATCATGAGATACTGACATGTTTCTGTAAAGACTACTGTACTGGATACTGGTTTCAGATGAGAACTCGCTCCACTCGAGTGCACCTTTGAAGAGAGGCTGTGTTGACGTCTTTCAGTGACGGGCTGACACGGCATCAGTTAATTGAGCTCCTGCTGGGTCTTTCTAAGTTTTATATATGGTGAGAACACATCAAATCAAAACAGCTGTCGGCCGACTTGATGCCATTCCAACACCTTTAAAGTCCACAAATATCATCATGTTAAAGAGAATTGTAACATCTAAAAACGTGACATATTGTGCCTTAATGGGTGGATATACTTTGTTTTTGTTTTTTTTCTGCTGCCTCATATAATTACACTATTATGTTTGTGAAATGCATCTGTGATGGGTTTTTTTTTATAGTATTATATTTATTGTTTATCAGTTCACCGGGGTATGCTGTAGACTTGATGTGACATAAGCAGCTTCTCCACTGATGAGCGTCGCCTCTTGATTGGATGCCATTCTGGAGGATAATGAAGTTAGAGATCTAATGGTTGACAGTTCAAAATCTCGAGGCTTTAGTTCACTGACTCAGACACGACTAGCATAAATCAGCTTCTGTCACTGTGTAAACGTGTTCGGATGTCCTGTTTTGATTACTGTTCCTGAGAAGCTCTGCTTCCTCTGAATAGGCTGTATTGACGTAGTTTCTGCCAAGAATTGATTCCACAGTGATACAAAATAATACACATCTTCCAGTTTATCAGGCCCAGGAAGTAAAATATGTCTCATGTTACTACTTTATGCAGAAAATTCACCTGAATTTCTATGAATGCCATTACGACTCCTGACTTCCTGCTGATATCATGACACACAGTCTGTCCCTGGCAGCACCCTTATTCACTACACATCCTTGTGCTGCTGCTTATAGGTCATCTTCTGTGCTTTTGTGTAATGTAATGTTCCAACAAGCAGCTTTTAACACAGGATAGACACATGCAGAAGAAAATAATACCTCAAAGTGTGTGACAGTGTGCTGCATCCTAGAACTGCATCTGCTGAGTGTGTTGGCTGCATTCATCACCGTGTTAATGCGTGCATTTGTTGTGAAATGGTGAAACACAAGGCGACGTGAAACCTGAAAAATCAACTGAAAACTTGTAGCACGCAGCGCAATGTTAGCATTACAGGAGCTGGACGGCTGTACCTGAGCGACAAGAGTCGCACGGCGAAAGCACTGGGACTGAAGGTAGCTTCCTACGACCTTTGTTACGGGTTTAGAGACAGTGAAGACATCGAAGCGATGCATGACCTACCTCAGGATGGCTGTGTCTTGTATTAGGGGGTTTAGATTCACATACAGGGCTCCAGAGTGCGACTATTTTAGTCGCGAACGCACCCAAAAATCTGTCAGGTGCAAGTAAACATTTTCATTTTGTTTTGTTTTGTTTTTTTTTGCTTTTTCTGAACAATTGATGTTATTCCTATTCACAATCATTTAAATTTGAACTGAAATGTATTATTGATTGCACCTTAATGAAAAAGTTAGGGGTTCCAGTGCAACCAGTATAAGACAGTGAGTCTGGAGCCTGTGGAGACTGTGCCGATCAATAGTTCAGAATGTTTCTGGGTGACTAAAATTGATGTTTTATGACTTTAGCTAACAATGATGATAACTTACTGTATGTATGCAATGATGTCTCATATGTTGCCATGTTGCCACTTTATGTTTTATGTTTTGGGCGAAATGGTCGGAAGACATTTTGGGGCCGATCGCACTGACACTAGACTGTGTTGCAAAAAAAGGACAGGAAGTTAGAACGCAAAAGGGATTATTATGTGGTTGAATCACCGTGAGTGGTTACTGCTGCGGATTTATAATTGGCACTTTTTTTTTCCGGACAAATGCGAATTTTACGACAGGGAGGAATAATCGCACGCAGCTTGACATTTTCTCGCCCGAGGACGAAAGTCAAACCATCTCTAACAAGGATTACCATCTGCTGTGAGCTTCTCCGGAGCTGGTATTATCATGATAAAACTTAAATATAGGGTAGTTTCAAAAAGCACCTTTTCCGTGAGATGTGGCACTCAACCGTGAAAACTACTATTTCCTCGTGAAACTGCCAGTTAACAGTCTGTCCAATTGCTGGTGGATATGCTAGACATGACTCACCCCTTATGTAATTTCTTAGTTGTTTATATTTTATTTGTTTTCTTGTTAACATGCACTGCTTGCCAGGACATGTAATGTCACCCAGCGTGTTTGAATATCATGCAGCCTTTTTGTTTTGCTTTTGATCCTGCATTTATTGTTTGTAAGTGTTTAATCAATTCACCACCCTGCTGGTACATGCTGGAGGTGACGCACACACCTTCATATAACTCCTGGTCAGAGCAGTTAAACTATGGGGCTTCCTGTCCTTCCTCTGATGTCTTTGCAAGCCAGCAGGTTACCAGAACAGCTGTGTGTGGCTTCCTCCAGCTCTTTGTCAGCTAACACCCTGTGAAACACGTACCTGTAAGCCGAGCTGGAACTGTTAACGAGAGCAGCGGCTTTGATTTGCTGCGTGTTTTTCTGTGCCAAAACGCAAATCATTGCTTTCATCGCAGCCAATGTCAACATCGTAGACAGGATTTCTACACTGGTTGCACGCAGGTGATCAGTTCCTATAGAGAGCGTCAGGGTTAGGGTACCATTGGCCTAAATGCAACCGTTGGAACCGATGAGTTGATGAGTTGTTTGATGATAATTCAGCCTCTTCGGGCAACCTGTTTCTGGACTTGCAGTAAACACGGATATCCAGGCCAGGACTTCCTTTTCCGTGAGAATGTCATTGTCTGATTTGAGATTTGAGATGCAAAAATAGATCAGAGAATACATTTGGGGTAATATATCGATAATACGGGTGTCAGGATTTATCGATATTGAAGATAATAAGTAACATTGTGAAAATGATAATCTTAAATCATTTTAATTTGAAAGTTAATATGAAGGCCAAAGCGTTCTGAGAATGGATTTTGGGCCAATGCATTGAGCCTCTATTTGCTCTCCACAGGTGCGACTGTTGCCCGTTGCGCTAAAGCCCACCGGAAAAAGTGACTGGTCAACACCTCTCAGTCTACAAACACTTCCCCACTCCAAAATCTTGTCCCTTGCCTAAAGAATCTGCATTTATAAGCAGCTATCTTTTTATAAAGACTATCTCATAGGTAACATGAGGATTCGGCAGTCCGAGCCATACTATCCAATCGGGTGTCTTTTTTTTTTTAGATTTGCGTCATTTTGTTAAGTTTAAGCGTGAAACTTCCTCATCTTGTTTCCTGTAATAGCGTTTCTCTGTTAAACTCTGGCAGAGGAATGGTGACGCAAAGAGGGAATCTGTTAATAAAAAGACCGCCATTGGAAGAGGACCGTTTTATTTTTGACCAAGCTCAGCCTGCTGAAGCCTCATCGTCTACTCAGAATGAGGAATCTGGATTTTGTCCCCCATCAAAAAGAGATTTCAGCGAAATGATTTTAGCGACTGATAACTATCATACAGGCAAGTGAGTAAGACAGACTTGGAAAAAAAAAATGTGCGTGACCTTTAGTACAGTATGCAAACCCTCTAATGATCAAAAGTAAAGGCTGATTGTCATGCTTAGATTTGATTGTGTGTGTGTGTGTGTGTGTGTGTTTTATCATCTGAGAATGTGTTTTACCTCAAGAACATTTCCATCTGGTTCTTCATAATATGGTTCTCCTGTTGCACAGATCCAACTATAAATAGGTTTTGTGGAAGACATTTAATGAGGCCTGGCAGCAAGTTTGTGTGTTGCTTTTAATTTACGCTCCCTTTAACACCTGCAGCAGAACATAATGAGCGTCTGCATCGAGCAAACTTAGGAGGTGCTGACCTACATGTCATGATGTGCGAGTGCAACAGGCTTCTGCATTGTTGGACTAATTACATCGGTGCCTGTAATTGGTTCACGTGTCGCAACAGCTATCAGAGTTTTGCCTGTTGCGACTGAACGCACGTCATCTCATCCAAAGAAAACAGTGAAACAGTGAGTCGTGTCTAAATACTACACTGCCAAGAACATTCAAACTGATGTACATAAGCTTTTTGTATTTTAAAACGAGACAAATGCATGCAAGAATACCGAGTGGAAGCCGAACCTCTGTACATATCATCTGTATAAATTCCAGGGATTTCTTAAACAAACCAACAAGTGTGGTCAGTATCAAATAAAGTCAAACTCTTTGCAGCTGTTTGTTTTGTCTTTATTACGTGGAACTCAGGCTGTGACCAGTCTGGAGACGTCCGTTGTGGGAGGAAATACCACAGAAGTGGTTTTGAGCATGTTTTTATCCATCTTGTTTGTCTGTGCACACTTTCAATTTGATAATATCAAAACTGGGCAAGATGTATTACAGAAACTTTACAGGCAGGTAACTGAGATCAAAAAAGGCTAACCGGGTCGCTTGTAAATCCAAAACACCACCATCTATTCCCCCCATTGTTGTCGGTTAGTCTTAAGGACCATTTGCATGATTAAGTCTCTAAAACATGAATATCAGTATATGCATCAACCTACTCCTTATCAATTCACCGATTCTTCTGGCAAGTATAGACTCCTCTTTCTTGTGGTTTCAATACACAAGCTCATGATAAGGGGAATTGTAATTCATGACTATCTTGGATTTCCTAAGAAGTACAATCTGATCACTGTGCAAGATGGAACAAATTGCAGAAATGTCCTTCCAACTGTTTAACTTCGTGAATAAAGCAGGACAAGAGGTTTAGTGAATGGGTATCAACTCGTGTTGCGACACCCTGCAGCATCAAAAATCTTCCTCCGGTGTTTCAGTCTCTCTGCTGCTGCCGGCTCTTACATCCGTAATTCTGTCTCCGTCCGATCTGGTTCATGTCACAGACAGAGAGTCCGTTCCTGTCTCTCCTGCTTCTCCGAATCTGCTTCTCACAGCCCCAGCCTGTTTCTGTTTCTCAGTCGAGCGTGACATGGTGAACATGTTTTCTGTGTTTATGTTTGTTTTCCTGCCGGAACCAAAACCAGTTTCTCTCTCAGACTGACCCTGATCCCATCTTTCCCATCTCTCTGTCAAAATCTGTTGTCTTGCTGTCAGTGCTTAATCTTTTTTGTCTGATGTCTCCTGGATGAATGTTTCACACTTTGCAGTGTCTTTGCGGTGTGAGAGCATGATGCTGACTCAAGGTTATCACTGTAGGCCGTGGCAGGAAAGAAAGAGACAGTTTGGTGTTTTAGGGCATGGAGACATTGTTCTCTGACATTTTATTGGGGCTCTGCATTGGATGCTCCGCCTGGTGATGGGCACTCGGCGCTATGATTTGGGGATGAAGCCATGGACAGATTAAGAGACCTGCATACAGTGATGCGCCCCATTCATTTCTTATGAAAGCTGCTCAGTGGCGCATGAAGCAGAAAAACCTCAGGTGTAAAAATACCTGGATGCTACATGTTGTGCGGCTCATAGAGTGTGCACACCACAGACATCCACGGACTGAGCCGGCTAACTTCCAGTTTTATAACCTTAAAGGGAATGAAATAAAAATTTGCAAAGGTTGTGACACCGAATTAAAGCTATGCATTGATTTACAGCCGCTTCTTTCACAATGTAAGCTTATTGCAAGTTATTACAAGTTTGGCCACTATGAAAACTGTTTTTGGTGCCTGGCCGATCCCTGTATAGATGATTAAATTACTTATTGGACTGCCTGAGTAGTTTGCGTTTACAGATTTCGCATTCCACTTCGATCAAACTTGTTTTTAATGCTTTAATGCCTTTTTGTTGTTGTGTTTTTTCCCCCTTCGATTCAATGTGTGTTATATAAGTTCTTGTGGATTGTACAAGATCTTGAAAGTTAAAAAGGTCTGCACTAACAGAAACTCCTCTCTCCCACAGAATACACTGCTCCTGAAACACCTCGTCAGTAGTCCCGCCTGTAATTTAGTGACTTTGTTACATCACACGCTATTATTTATGCCTAGTGGCTAGTTTGGCACCTAAGTATTAATTCAGCAGGGCTACACTGCTGTTGTTAGAGGTGCTGACTCAGGTGTGTGTGAGCCGACCAATCATACCAGACTGGATATTTGGGAGGGGGGCCTTAAACGGACAGGAGCTGAAATTGTGCGTTTCAGAAGGAGGGGGGGAATACAGCACGGTAGCACTGCAAAGAATGAGAAAACTGATTCATTTTTTGGGCATTAAAGCGTGGAAACCTATTCTAATAATAACAAAAACTAAAAGTATGAAGCTGAAAATGAGCATAACATGTCCCCTTTAAGTGCTTCTTGCAGCATAACTTCAGATTACCAATTTGCCACCAAAACAACTGCACAGAGAAATGATAGCGCTTAAAAAGGTGATCCAATAATATGACTATAATTATGGCATTTCTAGGCTGGACTTAAGTGTTAGGCTTCAGCTACTGCAAGGTAGTCTTAATAAGGTTTAAAAGCACGTTCTTCTTTTAGCACACAAGATTGTCTTCAGTAGGCACACACACAAGTACACACATGCTAAAAAGTCCTGCAGGTATTTTTCACACGAAAAGGAAGTTGGAAAGTTTCCCTGATACATACTGTACAAGCACCTAGTTTTCAGCCTCAGTTCCCTTTTGTCTCTCCTTTGTTTTGTTTTGCCCCTCCTTGGCTTGCCTTTTTCTGAACTCTTGTGGTCCTCCTCACAGCTACATTCACCTCTTCTTCTTTCTCAGTTTCAGGGTTGTAGTTTCTCCTCTGAGCCCCCGGCCTACTTCAATGCTCTCTGAGTCCAGTTTTCGATTGTTTTACAGTGAGACTTCAGTTTTTTTCTTTTACGCTTCTGTGGTCCTTTCGGTTCTTCCGAAATCCCACCTGTTTCCCACTTCTCAGTTTTCCTCTTGATCCAATCTCTGTCTCTTCTGCCACCGGGTCTACATCCTGAGCTGTTAGTGTTCCCAGTTCCGCCTCAGTACCTGCATAACTAGTTCGATGCATCTGATTGAGATGATTAGCCTGTTCTGTCACCTGTGTATAATGTCTTTTCCTGCTTCAGCACGTTGGATCTGATTGCCTGTATAACATGTCATCCTCCAATTGTTGGCTACTGTACCATATCTGCCAAGCCGTAATTTGACTTGTTCCAGGAATAGCAGTCAACATGAAATGTAATTTACTGTACCAGGCTTTTTTTTATACTGTTTAGTTTACAGTATGTGTTTGGGCTCCATGGAAGAAAAACTGCCTGGAATAGTTAATACACCCTTATAAAAACAGTTGAAATCTCAACAACAATCTCTAACGGATTAACCTCATGACAGTTAAAACAACGACTGGACTTTGTGGTCGTCTGTTTGTGGTCTGTTTTCAGTGCATTGTGTTTCAGACTGGTGAGGCTGGTCATGGCTTAGCTGCAGGTCTGAACTGTGCCAGTTCACACACCTGCAGCGCATTGGGTGTAATCAGCACCTCGTCTTATAGCCAGACCTTTCCTCTGCAAAGTGCCGGATCATTGTTGCCAGCTCCAGCAGTACTTGATTGCTCTCTGCATCTCTAGATTATTTATGTGTTTAGGAAGCTGTCTTATTTTTACTTGCCAGCACTTTAATCTTGCTCTCCTCCTCTTCAAGTGTGACTGGACCATGCCTGTGGACCAGCTCCTCTACCACTCGCCACCCAGCCTCCCACACCTCTCTGCCACCCTTCACAAACCTGACTACCTGCAAACCCTTTTGTAATCAATAAATTCCCCTTTCAAGTCTCTCCCTGTTTGGCGTCAAGTTTTGGGTCCACCTGTTCTAAACTATAAGCATTACAGAATAATCTGGCCTATACGGATCCAGCTGACCCAGAGCCTTGTTGGTAGACACAGCCAACTCACCACGCAAACACTGGAGATTCATCCAGAATTACAGCTGAGTGACCGCCCCCCCCCCCCCCCAGCCATTCTCTACCTGCACCACCTTCACCTGGTCCCCAACGCCTCTGGTGGCTGGGACTTACAAAGGATGTCAAGGAGTTTGTGGCAGCCTTCAGAGTTTGTGCCTGGAGCAGGGCCTCTCACCGCCCCCTCACTGGTCTCTTCCACCCTCTACCTGTGCCCAGCTGCCCCTGGTCCAATGTAGTGGTGGATTTTGTCACCAGATTACAGCCTTCTGAGGATAATACAGTCATACCCATCATAATGGGTTCTCCAAGTCTGTCCATTTTGTCCCCTCACCCAGCTCCTTGTTGTTCACATGTTCTGGCTCCTTGGGATTTCCAGTCGACATCGCTTCAGATCGTGGTCCCCAGTTCGCCTCTCAGGGGTGTCAGGACTTCTGTAGGGTGCTGGTGGCTACCCTGTGTCTCACATCTGGTTACCATCACCAGAAGGAGAGGAGGTGGCCTTCCCCTCAATTCAAGCCTACTTAACCCATTGTAAGGCGGCTAGCAAGCTCACCGTTCCGCCCAGACCTGCTCCTCCTGCCGCAGCCAATTCCTGGTGGACCTACAGCGTCCCCCCACTATCAAGTACCAGCCCGGACAGAATGTTTGGCTCTCCTCCCGGGACATGCCTCTGCAGGTGGACTCCCACAAACTTGCTCCTCGCTTTGTCGGCTCCTTTGATCGATAAGATCATCAGTCCCATTCCACCCTACATTCCTTGTCTCAAGTAGAACTACAAAAAAGACAAGACTCCAAGAAAAAGATAAACGCACAAATCCTTGAAATGGTTAGCCTAAAATTAATTGGCCATAAATAGTGACGACATCTGTTTCCACACTCAAGAGATTTGTTAGCTTTGCAAGTCACCACAACCACAATCAGTTGTGTTAAACTCTTATCTCTCTATCTGACAGACAAGTCAGGTAAAGCTGAGAAATACCACGACGATGTAATTTCCTTCACGTGGCTGTCAGTTGTTAACATTGAGACTTGACATTCAAAAGCCTAAAGTGGACAAGCTCTGAAAAAGAATGAAGTTTAAACTGAATTGTCACCATCTAGAGGAATTACCTGGTAATAAACTACACATGTACATATATACAGTATGTATGTATGTATATATATTTGAAAACCTGGTGTCCTGGTGCAATAAGTGCAAACAAACCAAAACAAGCACCATCATGCAGCTGCACAAACACTTGACATCCTGTACTCATGTCAAATTTCAGCCTCATAGATAGAAAACTGCAGTTGCTATTGAATGGACACAGCTATGACAAGAAATGAAATGATGGGCCAATGGAAAAAAAGAGAGCAATAAAAAAGGAACTCTCTGAATGCCTCATACAAGTCTGTGACAAACACTTCATGAGTTATGAAAAGTGGGGTGGCCAAAATACAGCGGTGGGCCAAACTGTCATCATGGAAAAGGAACTCTGCTTGGTCCAATGATGACTCTCTCGAGTGCCTGTGACAAGTTGTTGATGATGTTGTGAAAAGGGGACATGGCGAAATGATAGTGTATGTGTTTGTGTATATCAATCAGCCACAACTAACAGGTGAAGTGAATAACGCTGACCTTCTTGTTGCACTCTAAAAACTGCTCAGGAATGGCCTGAGAAACGTGACAAAGAGTTAGAGCCATCAAGTTGGCCCGAACCGATCAAGCATCCACAGGACGAGTCCAATCCTGGGTGGCCCTTCCTCACAACCCACGGAGCTTAGTGACCATCGTCAATGCCTCCAGGATATCCATATCCATGCCTTGCTGGGTCAGAGCCAAGTTGGACCTACAACTTGGAATGGAATGAGACTTGCAGAGATTATGGTCACGATCTCCAAATTTGTCTAGAAGTTGGTTACAGGCCACACCTTTACATTTAAATTTATGGCATTTATCAGATGCTTTTGTCCAAAGTGCCTCACAGTAATTCATATATACATACATACACTGATGATGGTGGCTGCCATGCAAGGTGCCTACTTCCATGAAAGAAGCCATAGAGTCCTGGAACCTGGAAATGAGTTTGTGTTTTCGCAAATACTGTTCCTTCATATAAAAAACGATGGGTTTTCAGTAAAATGTCTGAAATATGGTCTGTTGTTACCTACAACTTAAGATATTGACAATATTTTGTTCTGGGAAGTAAAACACATCATCAGTTGTCCCACAACTTAATTATATAGTGTTTAGGTGTCTTACAAAATGGTTGTTGCTAACAAGCGGCTAACTGAGACTACAGAAGTTGTTACAGACACGGAGACTCATTAACTTATAGTCCGTCTGTACAGGCCGACTTTAGTTACAAGCTAATCTAACTTCACAACTCGTAGACTGATCCAATGTGAATCCTTATTGTGCAGTAGTGGTGACATTTAAGTCATGCATCCGCAATGTAGCCTACCCTTGTCTACCCTACCCTTCGAAAAGCACAAAAGTGTTGTTCATCCGTGAAGACTTCTGGTTTGTGTTTGCCACAGAGATTATTTTCCGCTAAAAATCCAATTTGGATATCCCACGGTATAACATGACCTCCTCCGAGTGTTTGGCCTGTGGCAAAGTTTTTGATGATGGCTTAAGTTTGAACTCATGTTCAGGTTCAAGTCAAGATCTTATCACATCAGTCTGGCTATGTGATAAGTATCCAGGCACAAAAGTAGAGGGAGGGACCCAGTTTTTTTTTTTTTTGCATGGGAGCTGGCTGCCATGGGGAGAAACAAAGACATGCAGGTGCTGACTAATATCTGAGGAAAGACCTGGCAGCTGCCCAGTTGTTTACTTAAGCCAAAAACAACAAATTAAAAGCTTTGTTTTACTGACCTATTGTGGTTTGAAGACTCAGTCATCCACAAATGGTTTCATTGATGCCAACTAGACATGTGCGTTATTTATAATTCCGAAGTAGGATATGTTTGGCATTGACTGCAAAGATGCCTGCCTTATTCGGTCAGGTTAGGAGAACTTCGCTGGAACTGTTATTCATCCATAAATCTCAGTGACAGGGCGAGAGGCAACATGTAGAAAAAGATTAATACACCTAATTGTTTTTTTCCCCCCCCCTCCCCCCTCTTCTTCACCTCCTGTTGCTAAGAGCAACATGCGCTCAATCATGAAAAAAACAACAACAAAAAAACAACAAAAAAACAAACAAAACACACACACACACACACACACACACACACACACACACACACACACACACACACACACACACACACACACAAAAGGCAGGGAATCATTGTTCACCAGCACCGGCAGTAAAAAAAAAAAAAAAAAAAAAAAAAAAAAAAAGCCAAAACAAAACAAACGCGGTGTCGTTGTGCGCTCACGAGCAGCATAAATTGGTCAGTCCACCCACGCTGTGTCAGTCTCACACACTCAGTCTGAGCGGGGAACATCGCTCCCACACCTTCATGTAAGTACCAGCCTCTCTCACTCTGACAGCCTTCAGCCATGAGGCGACCACTCCTCGAGGTTTCGCGGGAATATGGAACATTTAGTATTTTGTGTGTGATTTGGCATCAATTTCTTTCTTTCTTTCTTTCTTTCTTTCTTTTGCCTCAGAGATTTAAATTTCAATTCCTGTTATTGTGGTAGTTATCTACCCAAGATCTCCCCCTTTGTGAGGATTCTGGTTGATTTTGTTAAAAGAGAAGAAGAATCGTTCAATTAAATCTTAACTATCATTTCATTTGTTTAAAAAAAGAAGAAGAATATACATATGTATATAATGCGTGTTTTTTTTTTTTTTTTTTTTTTACAATTGGGCTATTATCCTGTTAAATTCATCTGGTTTCATTTTGCCTGATTTAAAAGCAAAACAAAAAAAATCCTTCTTCTTTCAGTTTTGTGGTTGTCGGTGTGCACACAGGCTGCGGATGGCGGCTAAATCCTGGCTGACTCATCAAGCCGCGCTGATGCTGCTCCTGATGAGCTGGATGGAGAGCGCGCTCTGCAGCGGGTTCGCAGGTTGGTCCGCAGTCGTTCATGTCAATCATTAACTTTTCAGCACGCGTGCTGAGCTTAAGCCTCGAAAAATCGCTCATGTGCCGTGTAAACCTGTCAAAGCGAAATAGGATTATCAATGGGGCACACAATGAATCAACTGTTCAGAGATACGGGATGGTTGCCAGCATGGGTGCGACTTTGCGCAAACCTTTTTCCATGGAATGAAGTCTAATAAATGCGCACGCAATAATCAGCAACAGGCAGTGATTAGATTATTTTTCAAGCCATTCCTGCCATGGTTGGACTGTTTGCCACCCGGTGAGAGTCTGGGTGTCATGGTGTGGACAATAGGGGCTCAATGAAAAATAAAAGATGGACTTAGACAACTTATTTTAGGCAATGTGCATGACACACAATATTGACAACAGCATGCAGAAATTTACTTTTTTAAGTTAGTGAATCAATCTTTCTGAAGAGTTTGTGAGTCACATTCAACTGATCATGAACCAAATTTCATCAAAAACTCAAATGTCACCATCAGCATCCTCCACTTGGGGCCATCTCAATTTAAATTAAATGATAGAAAAGCAAAGCAGCAAACATGTTTTTAACCAAAGGGGAATGATGCCCAAGAGGAAAATAGGTGGAAATGACTGAAGTAGAAGCTCTGTACTGTAAGTTATTATCTTATATGTATTCAAAAATCTGTTTTTCAATGTACACTCTGATGTTTCAGTATATCCTGATAACACCTGTTTTCTAATGAATAATAACACTCTTCCTGCAAATGTTGCTGGCTGTTGCTTAGCCTCAGTGTATAGTGTATTGTACACATTTGATAAAATGTATAAGATTTAATATTTGTTAGGTAAGATTTCTTGGTGCAAACCACTTTGCAAATAATCCGCTTAAACAGGTGCAGGGGACTAAATCTGCAGCTTCGAAAAGTGTCCCCAGTGTAAATAACACCTATGTACAGGTTTCTAAACAAAGATTGAACACTTAACAATCACACTCAAATGCACACAGTCTGTAAATAAATATCCTCTTCACTTGCAGTGGATCCTCCCGCAGACATTGTGATATCAGACCCTGGTCATCTCGGATATCTTGACATTACATGGAGCCTCCCGACCAGTCTCATTAATAAGACGGAGTGCCCCAAACTGTATCACCTGGAGTACTTTGACACATACAGTGACAGGTGGAGTGTAAGTGCAAACCATTTAATTCTGTCCTTGCAAACTCGTCTAATCTCCTGACAAGACTAAGTCTAAGATTTCTCTCACCTGATCAGCTATCCAAACGAGACGATGAATGCCGGCATTGTTGTGTCATTATTGCAACAGGATCTCACAGGATTACGACACGGAAGTATCTCAAATGATGCTCATCTTGAGGTTCATAGTTGAAAAAGCCGGATGTCTGAGCCATAGTTCCCAAACAAAACTTACGTCATTGCAGGATGATAAGTTTCACCAAGTATGGACTAACCATGAAAAAATTCCCAGGTTTTGTATTTTGACTGCCTGGACCTGGTTGAAGGAGCTGGATCATAACAATGATTTAAACAGTGGAAATGTTCCTGATGGTGTCTTGGGCAATCAGAGGTCATGCTACGATGACACAGACAGATGATCACACCTCACCCTTTGACGATGAATGTGCATATCTTGAGTCCACACTACCTTGACAATGCATGAATCTCTTCCTTTTGCAATCTCGCACAGTCCAACAGGTTTCAATCTGTAAATATTTATTTATACTATACTGAGGACTGGTATCATTTTTTTCTCAGCCCTGCCCTGTCTCAGTGGCATGTCTCTCAATAGGGCATTTGTTTTTGGCAGGGTTAGAGTTTCTCAAAGGACACTGATAACCTTCAGGGCACGATCTTTTTTAAGAGCTGAGGTATTTTCTGTCAGACGGGAGTGACTGCCAGCAATGCTCAGGTGCAAGCATTTACAGGGAAGCACACTGTCAGTTTTCCCACACCTACTATGTGAATCATATTAACGACGTTGTGTTTCTGATTGGCAGGCTGTCAGGACGCCTCGGAGGACGTACAGCGCCCAGTTTGACCTGACGAAAGATGTTAGAGTGCGAGTGTACACCTTGCTGAATGGACCTTGCACCAACGGCACTTTGACCAAGAGCACTAACTACACCGAACTGGTCCAGAAACCTCCCAGCACAGGTGAGTCTGAAAGCTGTTTTAGCGATGACAGACAAAACATCAAAAACAGACGAACTGATGAGATGGCATTGATTGGTTTTATTCATCGTTCTTCCTAAAGGTGCTGCGGGCACAGCAGTCCAGGATTTCATCTGCGTGTACCACAACATGAAGTACGTCGAGTGCACATGGGGAAGGAGCCCAAAGATGCCGGCCAGCTCACAGCACAGCCTGTATTTCTGGTATGTCACAACCCATCCAAGATTTTAGCCACGCCAACCACCGACTGTTTAAAATAAGGATGAAGCCAATGCATAAGTGTGTGAACATGCATTCTTTCTAAAGTTCAGCAGCGGGCGTCTCCACTGGTTTCAAAAAGAAGTCAGATTGTACTGAAGCTTATGAGAAAATGACCTGACTTGTCACTTGATTTATTACCTCAGTAAGCAGTTTCGAGATTATGGCCTCAGTCAATAGATTCAAGTCTCCTTCAATGCAGCGTGATGTTCCTTTTGTAAAACATGGTCCCATGTAGAGTAAAGCAGACGATAAACTGGGGAATGCTTCGTCACTTCTGGTCTGAAAAGCCACATCCAGATCCAGAATCACCTCAGGACGTGTTTTGGAGGGAAGCTTTTTGTCTCCTTCCAAAGGAAACACCATGCAGCTGGCACCTAAAAGTCTGGGGAGAAAGATAACGAAAGCTTTACGCCAAAATGCACGAGTAGCTCTTTGCTTTTGGGAAACAGGCAGACTGCAACACATGGCCCATCTTTGAAGGCGAGGCCGGTGGCAAGGCGTCTCAGGAGCAGAGTTCTCTGTGGGAGAGAGCAGCCTTTTTTAACTTTCGAGAACTTTTACATGTACAAGGAAAAGGAAAAAAAAACAAAAAAATCACAACAGACCTCTTTTA
This sequence comes from Acanthopagrus latus, assembly GCF_904848185.1. NCBI lineage: Eukaryota > Metazoa > Chordata > Actinopteri > Spariformes > Sparidae > Acanthopagrus > Acanthopagrus latus. The sequence goes on from NC_051051.1 coordinate 8,121,609, forward strand.
ACTGTCAAATTGAGAAGCCAGCGTCAATGAACAAGACAAGCAAATGTAAACACAGTCTTGGAAATGTCAGTGAGGATTAGCCACTGACCCCTTGATGAATTAAGGTGATGGTGAAGCACACCTAACCTCTCTGAACCTTGCGATCTCAACAAAACTGGTCTGTCTCTTCCCCAGGCACAAAGAACTGGAGAAGACGGAGGAATGTCCGAAATACCTCATATCGAACGGAGTCAGGAGCGGCTGCAACTTCACAGGGACGTATCTCCCTGATTTCACTGACATCAACTTCTGTGTAAATGGTTCCTCTCCCAAAGGGCCCCTTGAACCAGCATTCATCTCCCTGCAAATCCAAGACCACGGTATGTGCACATCCTGGTAGCAGCAGTAAAGACATAACATTGAGACGGATTGTGGGTGACGTAGTTACTGTCCTACTGTTTTGAGCCTGTGTCAACTGATTTCCTTTCAGCCTCTTGCCACGATCTGTAATCTACTCCGCTGTGTTTTTATGTTCATGCAGTGAAGCCTGAACCCACAGAGAAGCTGTATTTGCAAACAGGCCCTGACAGGAAGCTGGAACTACACTGGGACCCTCCAGTTAGCAGGGTTCCTGATCACTGCCTTGAATGGCAGATGGAACAGGATGGAAAAATTGTGTCGGTATGGATTATTTACATTTTTGTGTTATCAATCTCTATGGCGCTCATGCAAAAGTCATGAAAGCATTGCAGAACCACCTGCTGACAACAGTCATTTAAGCATACAAGGAAAAGTAAAATAAGTCTCAAGCCAGTTTTATTTATACAGCCCAAAATCATGATCATGTTGCATGTGGGCTTTACAAACTGTGCAGTGAATGACATCCTCTGTCCTTAGACCCTTGATTTGAGTGAGGATCATTTGCCATATTGAAAAGAAACAAACAACCTTGTGGGGAAAAAATATGGAACCTCAGGCAGAGCCACAGAAGAGGGGACCCTCTTTCAGGGTGGACAGACGTGCAACAGAACAGGGCAAAAAAAAAAATCACAATTTATAAATTTCATTGACATAATATGTTGATACACGTAAATAACATAAGATATATGTGAAGAGTTTGGATCCAGGAGTGTGGAAACACAGGAGTGTGCACTTTGTGTGTTTTGTAATTCGTTTTCACATTCCCAGTTTACCTGGAATACATTTTGATTCACTAACCTGCGGCAACCAAGCTTTAAGTGATTCATTAGCACACCTCTTGGTGGGTTAATTACAGTAAAACATATACTGTGTGTCAAGAACAAACCTATACTTGTCAGTCGATAATTGCTGACTTTGATGCAAAACACTGTTGACATTTTGACAACGCTGGCAAGCAAGGCAGAATACTCGATTCCAGGCCATGTGAATCAGAAACATTCAATTCAACAGACGAACAAAAATGTATTAAAAAGCAATAAAAATAAATTCTAGGCATGATGTGTCTCGCCAAGACCGCAACCCCCACACAAAAGAGGAGAAGCATTAAAATGTCTCATGACACCTTCATTATGGATGTGATTACAGAGAAGAAAACTCTTACATTCTCATACATGCAAACATCATATCGACATGCTGTCTGACTTCACCGACTGCCTCTTAGCTGTGGGCGGCCAGCTGGGGGACGTATTAGCAGCTAGTTCGCTACATTAAACACGTTCTCTAACTTTTTTGGACTAATAAATACATTAAGAAACAACTCTGTTAAACGCCAAAATGACAGTCATATTCACACAAGCAATAAAGCTCTCACAAAACATACCTCAGTCCTAACTGGCTACCAAGTGCAACAGTTACTGCGGGTGTGTGCTTCATGCTAATCTTCGCAGCAGAAGGTGGCAGCTGTTACCACCACGGCTCTGTTCAGCTAAGGGGCCGTGTGCTTTGTGCTAACGTTAGCCGCTACAAGAGTCTGTCTCTGCTGCTCACTCATTTTTTGGGCCGTGGGCTGTGTGCTCGATGCTACTGAGTCATCAAGCTGCTGAAGGGCAGGGCTCAATGGTTCAGATATCGGGATATTTTAGCTTCACTTTTCCTGTCATTTTGTGCCGCTAGCTCACTAAGAGCTCTAGCAACATGTCTGCCTAGCCCTGTGTGCATCACTAGATTCACTCATAATTCCACAAAAATGTTGAGCAGCTTTCAGCTAGTTTAGGCTTCAGGCTCTAAGCAATTACTGTCAAGCTCTTAATTTCCTCACTTGCATTTGTTGTTGACAGGAGATTTTAGCCGAACAGACGAGAACTCTGCCCCTCACCTACGACAGAAAAAGAAGCTGCTTCAGGGTTCGGTCCAGATTGAACAAGTATTGTGCAGAAAAAAGCATTTGGAGTGAGTGGAGTCGTCCCACATGCCACCCAGGTAATGATGTTTCAATTTATGACAAAAATACAATGTTTTTCTTCCTAATATATGAGTATATAAATCCAATTTCTAGTGTAGAATCAGTTCGCCAGTGTGAAAAACAAGCTTTTATTATGGAAAAAAATGAAAAAGACATCATGAATGCTCCGTCAATCGTCAGTACTCTCCCAGTCACTGTCCGTCTGGAAGTTCCCTTTAGATTTTCCCCTCAATCACTGAATCGTTTTGTTGCACGTTGCATGTGTCACAGGCAAATGTGAAAGTCAGTTTGGGTGTTTTCATTTTGGTTTTTTAAATTCCTGTGGGATTTGAATTATATCCCACATTCTTGAGGGATCTTTTAAAAGTGTTTTTAAAAGCTTTTTTTTCACTGAATAAAAACTAAGCTATAAAGCAACTTTTTTGTTTAAAGCCACATCCTCAAGTCCTCATGAGTCACATTAACTTTGTGGAGTCCCAGCTGGAAGGCCCTGATGTCGTCATTACATGGTACGTTTAATTTTGTATTATTTATTATTACCACTGTTTTATTTTGATTGGATTCTTATTAGTGCCACGGTTCATCCTTTACTGTGATCTCAGTCAACTGCATCTCAAGTTCATTTCGCTCCAAGTCCTTTTCAGAGCTCAACAGGATGTTGAAGTTTCCTTTTTGAATTTGAAATACTGAGAACTATTAAAGACACATATCCGCTGACATTCTGTGATACTGGCAGTCATTTTAATGTGTTCATTGTTGTTTTAAAAATAATTTGCCATCTTCTCTAATGTGTCCTCTTTTGTTTTACAGCCTTGCGTTGATCTTTCGGAGGGCAGGATGAAAGGTCACCCTCCAAACAAAAGTTCATTTTTTGAGCTTCAAACAAGAGGCGCCCAGTTATCCTTTTGTGAATTTTATTATTTTGAATGTTGGGAATCCAGAAAAAGGCATTAATAACCAGTTAAGCACATTAAATGGTGTCCAGCATTATCTTAAGCACCTGTCTTGCAGACGGGCTATCTACGTAAATGTAGTTTAAAAATCTTTATGATTTCACTTCATGTTGAATGTTGCATTACATGTTTTTTTTTACTTGGATTGCTATTTTTGTTTTTTGCACTGAAGATCGACTGAAATGTACACTATAGCATAGATACAGATATTAAGTATACTTTGAAAATTTAGGTTATAAATGTCTATGAGTGGCCTGCACTAAAGGTACACTTACTGAAGTTATTTAACCTAAACGCACAGATCATACCTTCATTGCACCACCAGTGACTCATGCTGTGTGTTTACACTGTTTACTTGTGAGTACACCTTTGTGGTGATGAATGTGACGGAACGCAATTCAATGTTAAACATTATCTCTTGTCTCCTCTGCCTCAGGAGGCTTTTTATATAAAAGGGGCATTTTTGACAAATGAGGTACAGAACTGTACTTTTGACAGTACTGAGCTGAACATAATGATGTAACCTGTTTAGCTTTATGACTTGTAGTTGTTGTATTGGGTTCGTATGTGATGAAGCTGCCAGCTGTGTTCAGCTATGTGCACTGTACTTTAATGTTATTTGAGTGCATCGGCGTATACACATTGCACAGAGAGTAGAAGAAAGGGGGGTTTCAATACGAGTCCAGTCAGTCATTACTGCCACCTGAAGGTAAAATGTGACTGTTGGACACAGACTGCCCACTTCAACACCTTCTGCTGAAACTGACCTCAGAGAAGTCCACCTCCATGTCCATGGTGGTCCATACGAAAATAACTTATTCTGTTGCTGTTTGTTTGAGTGTTTTCTGGTTGAGTACTTGCCACATCTCTTGCCAGTTCATTCAGACCTCTCTGACTTCATTCTTGTTAAAATTAAAGAAATTCATAGCTTCACGTTGATAAATGAATGTATCATTCTACTTTGAAGCATCACGGTGTATTCATAAATTAAAAAGTTTTGATCAAACTGTGCTGCTGTGAGTTTCCTTCATTGCACTACAGATGGTTGATAATGGTGTCCCACAAGAGTCAATATTAGGCCTCCTGTGGTTAGCTCTGATGGCATTTTCTATTGGAAACCTTCAGACCCTCTTAATTAATTGAAAACTTGGAAATCCATACAGTAGAGCATTATGAATAATTCAACTATTATCCTACTAATCACTAAAACACTTAAAACACAAATTGGAGTAGAACAAAGCTTGTTGAGAAAAAAAAAACAACAGTGTACAAACGCCTATACTATCTACAGTGGATTATGGAGATATCTTGTGTGTTTTTGCAACTGCCACTGCCCTTAAACCACTGAAAGCCATTAACCAGACTATTTGATTTGATACTCAGGAAAACTGTTGATAATTTTCTGTACACTGTACGCAGTTTGTAATGATAACCATGACACTGAATCACAGGGTAGGCTCACTTAGAAAGTGTAGCGTACCAACACTGCACCGGGGGAGAACTGATTAGAAACACTCGTTCCTCTGAAGGGCCATCGATGTTCTTCTTGCCGATGTTCTTAATTAGATATGTAAATCTCTTTAAAAGTATGCGTGTTGCTCTGTTTGATGGAATTGTCGTGCTCTCGGCATCTTGGTCTTGATGAGACTGAAATAAAAATTACAACGTAATGTGTTTCAGGTGTCAGTTGTTTGTGTGCCGTTGGCTAGCACATCTAATTTGAAACATTTACAATGACGTTAAACGTTCTGACTAACAGCTTCAGTAATGTTTGGGTGTGTGCTTCCACAGTGGGGGAAGCGTGTGCAACATTTAGCTCTATGTATGCACAACAGCCTTATTTTTTTTTTTTTTGACACTGTAAACAAGGGGTTTGAAATTTGAAAGTTATTCAAATTTGTAATACATCCTGCTGTAACACAGTGTCCAGACTACTTATGTGTCTATAAAATGTTTGTCTGGATAATGCTCATTTATTGTTGTTCAGATTTTAGTTGACTTGTCTTTGTAAGGTTAGTTACTCTGTTGCAGAAGTGACATGTAACTGAACTGTAATGAGCCTGACCTCACGTATGTGTGTTTGCTTTTGCTTTAGAAGAGAAAGAAGTCACGCCTGACCCCGGGTGGGACGTGGTACCTGTCTACGTCTACGTCGCTGTTGCCATCATCGCCATGCTGGTGCTGTCGCTGTGTGTGGGAGCAGTGCTGAAATTGTGAGTAAACACATTTAAGCTGTACAGCGTAGCGTGCACACACCAAGATATGATGAAACTAAAGCGACTAAAGCTCTCAAAGTTACCTGTAATTCCACTTTTAGGAGGCAATCCAAGCAAGAGAAGGAGCCGGACTCTCTGCTCACCACCCTCTTCGCCCGAAATCCACTTCTGACAGCGAGGGAGGCCTGAGAAGACGAGAAAACCCTCTGACAGATGTTTTGACTGCTGCTGTTCTCCTCTCCCATTATTCAGGGTCTTGGATCTGACGGAGCTCAGTCGTCAGCCGAGATTGTAACCACTACTAATAAATCACTGAAGATCATACACATTAGGGTGAAGGTTCAGTATTATCATGTTACCGCTTGCCTTTTCAGTTTACATTTCTTCTACAAATGCTTGAATCTATATGAAATGCTCCAAGTCACAAACTGAATCACGTGTCGCCTCTGATGTGCTGCCAGCCGACGGAGTCAACAAGAGGTTAATATTCAGATGTCGTGTTCAGGGGTCATTTAGGAGGATTTGTTTTTCATGTTTTGTTGTTTGCCACATCTCTTGCCAAGTGATTCAGTCCACTTGATCCCGTGAGGGAATTAAGACTTTCTTTTTATTGAATTCAGTTATATGTTTTTGGTTTAATTGTTTACTTTGTTGCCTCGACTCGTGCCAGTCTCAACCCAGTAAACAGCGATAGTGAAATGGACTTTATTGCACACTTCAAACAAATGAAGTCTTTCATCGCCAACAGAATTTATAATTGCTGTATTTTAAAAACATTTTACAGAAGAAATTACTGTGTCAGGGATTTTTTTTAATGCCACGGCTTTCTTGCCAGTTTTGTGTTGAAGTGTTTGAATTAACAATCTGTAAATGTTGAAGCAGTTTTGTTCAAAACGTGCCAAATGTGACACCAAATGTAACTGCCCTCCCTTTGACTTTTGAACATTTTATTTCTTGAAATGGTGGAGTTGGTTGGATCGTTACTTTTTTTAACGAGCTCTTCGCATCATAAAACAACAGATAGCTGACTGTCTGCTCCTCATAACTTTAGAAATAAACATTTTACAAGCAGCCAGAACAAGAACTAATGTGCAGATAATGAATGTGTCACCCGCAGCTTTTATGCTCTCATACAGGAATATTTTGAGCTCTGTGTGTGTGTGTTTTTTTTTTTAAGTATTTTTTTGGCCTTTTCTGGCTTTATTTGACAGTACAGCTGAAGAGTTGGACAGGAAACAGGGAAAGAGACGGGGAGTGACACGCAGTAAAGGGACCCAGGCCGGGAGTCGAACCCGGGTCCGCTGCAGAGCCTCGGCACATGGGTCGCGCGCTACCGACCGAGCTATGCGGCGCCCCGAGCTCTGTGTGTGTTAACGGGGGCCTGAGATGTCTATGATTTTTAATGATTTCTAGCCTAATAATGATCCTCATCAAAATAATATTTGCTTGTTCAGCTACTCTCTTTACAGGAGTTACAGGATTTTGAACTATTACCTCCTTTTATATTTACTGTTCTATTGAATTAGATTGAAATATTAAACGGCCGCAGGATACTGTTTGGTGTGTGGTTTACATTACCTCAGTATCTCATGAGTGACATTGGTCGTGTTTTTTATATATTGTACAAAGAAAGAACACACACACACACGCACGCACACACACACACACACACACACACACACACACACACACACACACACACACACACACACACACACACACACACACACCACCACCACCACCAGCTACAATAAAAGCCCAGTTTTCTTTGCAAGTGGGGAACATTTGGATTTTTGTAATTCAGACACTGGATATCAATAGTGCTCATTTCTGTTTTATTTGGTGGCCTATTTCAAATAAAGCTTGTTGCTGAAGAAACCACCAACTGTAGTTTGCAGTCACTTTGCAAACAAACACTCACAGCATCAAGTTAGCATTCTGTAACATCTTTTTTTTACGACCTTCTAGCCATTGAAAGTTTTTTGTGTCTTGCAGACGCTTGTTTAGCGTATAAAGTGATCAGTGGCGATCAGTCAGCCACAGATTTTAAAGGAGACATATTATGCTCAATTTCAGGGTCACATTTTTATTTTGGGTTACTGCGAGAATAAGTTTTCATGCTTTAGCGCTCAGAAGTTTTCTCGTGCTGTCGACTGCAGCAGCACTGTCTTCCCCAGACACAAAGTCTGCTGTGATCGGCGCCTGAGCCGGCACTGGTCGCCACATCTCTGGCCGGCTAAGCTTCCACTTAGCTTAGACAGGACTGCTGATGGGGCATTTCAGGAGCAGTGTTTTCCGTGGGAGAGAGGCACTTCTGCTGGCCTGGACTTTGGTCTTTAAACTTTGGAGACCTTCAATATGCACAAGTACCTAAATAACACACTGTCGGAAAGGAAAAACGTGGAAAAAAGCTAGTGGATGAAATTATGTTGAACATTAACCCAGTCAGGAATACATGCAAACACTTCTAATCTGACTGTGGAAGTGTTTTAATATTTCAAAATCATGTTGTTGTTGTTACAGTTGCTGATGTCGTTGTATATTGGATATGTTGTAACTGTGTCTTTAATTGCCTTGCTCTAACAATTGCCCAGTCAAACAAACACATACATAGTATTGTATATCACTTAAATAAAGTTTAATTCAAGATATTAAAAGGTTACAATGATTGAATTAAAGTGTCCACATCAGCTAGCAGATAGTTATTGAGGACAGCGGGGCAGACTGAAACCTGTATTTCTATAACTGGCTGCTGAACTCTTTGCCTCATCAGATCTGCAGAAGACAAAACAATCTGATGGAGACTTATCGTGCCTGGCTCTCACCATCAACAATGAAGCTGGTTTCACTCCAGTGAGTTTAATGACTTGAATGACCTAAGGAGCCAATTAAATGTCTTTGATTTGACATGAGTAAACACATATGGGTGATTTACTTTTAAAAATGAAAATGGGTTAACTGGAAATGCTTTTTTTTTTTTTTTTTTTACTGTATTCAGCCCCTTCTGCCATAGCTGGTTGCTCTTAACGAGTCACAATATATTTGTATTACAGGAACAATTATTACAAGTAGTGATGTGTTTTGTCAGTAACATTTCTGTCTGCGTCTTATTGCATTTTCAAACAGAAAAAAATATTTTTACAACCTTTCGCATAAATCAACCTCAGCAGCCTCAAAGCCAGTCATGAGAGAACAATCTGTAACCAGCAGAGCTGTATTTGGATAATTGTTTCTGCACCGCGGGAAAGTTGGTTTTGATGATGAAGGTCATGTATTTTGCATTATTCTTGCAAATTTTGAGTTATTTCCATGATTAAAACTAATTGTAGGTTGCTTTGGGTAAAAAAAAAACAAAAACAAAAACAAAATGAAGAAATAAATAAATGTAATGTAATGTGTTCTCTCGTTTCAAACAGTAGAGAACCACATTTGTCCCATTTGTCAATAAACTGCTCACAACAAACCAGCTCCAATCTACGCAAAGATAAGAACAGAAAGTATGTAAATATACGGGGGATGCCAAGTCTCAACTACTTGGCTATAGTCAAGAGAGAAAAAGGCCTCTTCAAATTAAATGTAGCTTAACTGAAGGTGTGTCGGGGCCGACACGCCCACAGCTGCAGCAGATTGTCAGTCGGCGCCTGCTGATAAGCCCTGGTCCTCACCTTACCTGCTGCGGGAAGATTTCTGTCAGTGCTGAGCTGTACATGACACCTCCGAGAGCTAAACTCTATTTCTCTGTGTATTTTTCTAAGAGCCCTAACTTTGTTTTTGTCCAAACCATTTCACAGCCGACATTCAGACTTGGCAACACAGGAAAAAAAGCCAGGGGGGCACATTCTTACATTAAAGCTGGCTTTATTCCATTTAGTCACTCCAACTACAAACATTGCTTACCAGGACACTTAAAGGGAACCATTTACATTCATGTTCACCTCTGAGCTTCTCCTGCTTTGCCAGTGAAAATATCTGTTTTGAATAAATATAAACACAGTCTCCCTCAACTAGACTGAAATGGGGCAGCAAATTATTCTCAATAGGGCTTTAAAACAGACCAGAGTTTCTGGTGGCAGTCTGTTGGGATGAGGTCTGCAGTGTGACACTGACAGATTAGGAATCAGAGTCCAGCCTGGGTTGCCTCTCTTATATTAGGAGATGGTCTCCCCACCATGCATGAATCCACTGCAAGCATACCAGAGGGATTCTGAAATTCAGCCCACAACAGGTATCACACAAAGGGACTGCTATACTATTTGCCAATTTTCCCTCTCTGTTTTTGAAGGTTTGATACCTGTGTACTTTTTTTTTTGCTCTTGTCGCCCTCTGGTGTCCAGATAGTATAGGGCACTCACCTTACTGATGAATAAAATGAGTATTACTAAATAATTAAATTAAAGAAATGAATGTGTATATAAATAAGCCTATGAATGATATATGAATGTACTTATGAACAGACAAAAATGACAGAGAAAAAAAATAGTAAATATGGTATAAATTAGTTATCAGGAAGTCTTGCTATCGAAGCAAAACAGCCCAGAAATTAGAAACTGAAGTCCTGAAGACAAAAAAATAACTATACACTCCAATATGTAGTGAAAATGGTTTTTAAACATAGTATTTCCACAGCGTGATATTTTTCTTTCACGTTGGGAAAGTCAGCATGTGCTTCTAGGCTGACGTGTGTGTTTTTTTAGCGTTTCACCCAACATTCATTGACGTCCACAAGGTCAGCGAGGCAGCTGACGGCTTCCCACGGCCGGTCCTGCCTGGCTGTCCGTGTGCATGTGTGTGTCTCTGGGGTGGCTGATTGTCTCTTGAGTGGTTCATTGCTAGTGACTAAAGAAATCTCTCACGCGATTAATCAAAAACAGAACAAATGAGAGAAACTCTGACACACACGCTGATGTTTCCCATGCTGGTGCCAAGCCGCTCAGATCGCTTGGGACGCGGCCTCCAAATGCTGTGAGGCACGTCCAAGTGAAGCAACCCTGCTGCGTGACAGAACACAGTATAATGGATGGCATGCTGTTCGATGAGTGATTCTGAGGAGGCACTAAAAAGTAATTGAAGTGATTTGACTGTTGTATCTGGGTTTAATGGGGCCCAGGAGACTTGCAGGGGCAGCATGAGTGTGACGATGTCGAAGTGAGTAACTTCTTTCAGGTTAATATGTAATTTTGGTGGAGCCAGGCTTGACATAGGATTGGTTGGGGGGGGGGTAATGTGTAGCCCGGGCTCTTCTTTTCAGTCCGTTTATCTGCAGACGACTTCCACTGCTGAGGGTCGGAGGACGAGCTGGTCACCTTCAGGTTTGCATTGTATCCTTTCTTTGGGAGTTTTTCAGTGCATCTGTGCATTATCGCTTAAAACAGTCATTTCTGTCCTCAGGCACGACGCTGCCAGAGCCAGTCATTGTCTCTGTCCCCCAGGCTCAGTAACTGGAATCTGTCCCTGCAGAGTGAAAAGAGTGCAGGGCCTGTCTGGTTACTGCACCCAGGGGCCAGGCTCCTCTCCGAAAGGCCCACGTTATCACTACTGCAGCTACAATTCACTGCTTGAGAATTAGAAATGTGACTGAACTAACAGCTGCACTAAAGGTTTTTTTTTCTTGTTTCTTTTCCTCTGCTGACTTACAGTGAGAGTTGTGCTAATCTTCTGAAGTCAAATCTTTGCTCATGTCCAAGGTATTTCGAGATGGGGGCATGTAGCAGCAGCTGCATTACCTTCAGCTGCTGAATGATTCAGTGTTTTGTCTCAGGTCAGTCTGCCTGAAGTCCGGTGCCTTTCCTGTGCCCACCGGCATGAGAACAATCTTGTTCCCAGCGTCACTTGAATATCGTTTCTTATCTTAACGAAAAAACAAAACAAAACACAAAGATTGATAATATGTAGCTCTCACTATGGGTTTCTCTATCTGTTCTGCGTCGTTATTTTCATAGAGCGTAGCGAAGCAATCAAGATAAACACTTCCAATGTAAACTGATGTAAACTTGAAAACATTCCAGCGCTTGAATACCCCCTTCAGCAGGAGACAGCGTCAGATCCCGGGGGATACGAGCATCTGGAACTTAGATTTACAATAACATGAACGATGCCTTTGTCGATTTCCTAATAAAAAATTCAGTCATTATCTGCTCAAGTCTGGTGGAGTTTTGAAGTCGATCCTGGAGCTTCACAGCAAAACAGCGTTACAGCATTCTCATAAACAACTCAAGTAGATGGGGACTTGTTTTGAAATGTATAAAAATAAACCAAAAAAACACAACAAACGTGACAAAATGACAAAAAATAAAAATAAATGGCCAAGACTGCCCAAATTGATTTGTATTGGTATGTGTTCACACCCTTCCATTTGTGCTTGCTAACACCTTTTGCTTGTAGCCTTTGTGAAGACTTTGGCTTTTAAAAAGGGTGTGAAACCATCTTTTTAAATCAATTTGAGATCTCACCGTTAACACAGACTTGGATTACACCTGATAAACAACTGGGGGAAAAAAAACAAAAGTAAAAATGTAGAGGTGTTTGTCCAAACCACAAGTCCCCATCTGCTCCGCTTGTTTAGGGGAATGCTTTTCGATACTGTTTTGTGAGGCTCCAGAAAACGAACCACAAAACTTCACCAGACTTTCCATCTGCAGGGGGGGTGAGCAGATAATGATCAAATTTGTATTTTTGGGTGAACTGTTCCTTTAAAGTGAAACTCGCGCAAATATGCAACCTAGGCTTTTTTTGAGAATTTACTCAAGTGAAACCTTCGCGTAAAAGCATATGTAAGAGGCAATTTCAAGATTTCCTGGATTTTCATTTTCGGGTCAAAATCATTTTCAGTGTGAGTGCTGGGGGCACTTTTAAGCTAGAATCAAAATCGCTATTTTTAAAACACTGAGAAGGCTCGACACAACATGAAACTTTGCTCGTAGTATCGCCAGTGCTTGAGCTCATGTGTAGAGATCCTGGTGATACTACGAGCCAAGTTTCATGTTGTGTCGAGCCTTCTCAATGTTTTAAAAATAGCTTAAAAGTGCCTCTTTCTTCATAATTATGCTTTTATCCGAAGGTTTGACTCGGGTACATTCACAAACAAAAGCCTAGGTTGCACTTTGGCGAGAGTTTCGCTTTAAGTCCTCTTTACTATTCCGTGCATGTAATGCAAGAAGGGCGGCTGTCTGTGTGGGTGGAGATGCTGAGAATGAAGACCTGCCAGCATTCTGGCCTTTGACCTTCACCAAAACATAGTGAGTGCATTATTTAAAAACCTATTTCTGCCCAATAAAAGCAGAGAGAGCGTGCCTGGGGAAACACATCTGCATATTAAGTGGCTGCACCGGTGAACTGTGGGTGTTCGTGAAGCTTTTAAAATATTCATCTGCAGTCAAATTAAAATGTTTTTTGAGTGTCAAACGAGCTTGCTGTCAAAACATCTTTCCTTTTGTGTTCTCCGCTAATGTTTAACTACAGTTAACGCCGTTGGACAGGGCAGCAACACGATCCCATCACGCTTTAGAAGCTGTATAACGTGTGTGTCCTCTCCGCCAGCCCGTCACCTTTCACTCGTTAAGTCACATTTCAAAGATTCCCCAGAGGTCACTGCTATTATAAGACCCCAACACCTCACACACCACACCACACCACACCACCCACAGGAGCCCAGTATCTGGTTCACGTGGCACTTTCACTTAGGTGTCCCCCCCCCTCGGAGCTGTTGATTCGGGCGTCTGCAGCTGGGGAAGTTCTCACCGCTGCAGCTGCGCAAATTGTTTATCTGCAGACGTTCCCTGTCCTGGGATTCTTCAACCAGCTGTTGCAGTTTAAACTCCGTGGGGGTGATACGAGTGTTGCGCAGGGAGGGTTCACAGCAGGCCGCTCAGGTGTGGCAGCGCCTTCTGTTTAACACGGGACGCCCGGGGAAATCATATGGATCTTTTTCAAACTTTCCTCCCATTTGCACACTTGGACAAACACGAGCAAACTAACTAACGCTGTGCAAACTGAGGAGATTTGTTGACTTGACTTAATAAAAAATGTTAGCGGTAAAATGAATTCCAGCCTGTGAGGACGTTTATAAGTGATAAGCTTATAATGTGGCAGTGTTGTAAAGCTGTCCCAGATAAATACGTAATCTGTAAATGCCGTTTGAATGCTGAAATGCCTGGAGATCCTACCATCAGTCAGGATTTGAACCAGTGATCTTGCGGTCCAGTGTGCGAACATGAGCTCTATGCTCTAACCTGTTGGCCAGTGAGCCGGCCAACAATATGTATGTTTATGTCAAAATGTGTGTCTAAGCTGAATAAAAGTCATGATGTGTGAAGGCTGTCTGAGCCCTGTAGTGTCTGGCAAACTGTTGTGAGTGTGGTGTGACATTTATAAAGGAGACATTCACACTAATGAACTGATCATCTTGCAGGAAGTTGCCGAGTTTAACTGCAGAACATGTCTTGTGCTCCGCAATAAAATGCTTTACGTGGCTCATTATGTTTCTACGAGTGCTGCCGTGTCATATTTTTACACATCAGCTGGCTGCTGACCTGGTGATGTCTCTTTAAATGGCATGGGGCGGCTTCCTCTGAGGAATGTCAAACTGTTTTGCATTTTTGTCTCTTGCTGTCCGGGCGAGGGCACCCCTGACCCTCCCTCTCTTCAAATCAGGGGTCAGCGAGTGACACACAAGCTGCGGAACACGACACAATCATTCACACGCCCTAATATTCCCAAAACTACAGTTTATTCTGGTTTTCCTTCATGTAGAAATACTTTGTACACATTTACATTTTTTTCGTTTGAGAGAAACTAGCGCGAGTCTTCACGCAAACTATGAACACTCTAGCGTATATCAAAGCTGTCTAACTGAGGCTATCAGAGGGCTTAGCGTTTACTAGATATGTTTCAGCTAGAACACACACAGCTGTTTCTATATTTATAAAGTGAAAAATGAGGCCATAAATACATTAACAACAAGCTTGTCCATGTGATATGCTACAGAGAGAATAAAAAGAAAGAAATGAGGAGATAAATCAATCCCTCTAAAATGTTGAGTCACTGCACATTCAGGTCTGTGCTGAGAATCTACCGTCCTGTTTTCTCTAACAATAGAGATCCAGGCCAACGCGCAGTGGAAACATCCAGCAGCGGCAGCTCGAGCCTCGTCCAGAAAGCTCTCTGTGCTTCAGCGCTGCCGCCTCGCCCCCGATACCGGCGGAGCTGAGAGACCCACTGGCTGTAAGGGAGGTGGAGGGGGTCCTATTCATACAGCCCCGGCCTAAATCAGGCCTTCACAACCTGTCTAAAAATAACAGAGAGAGCAAGACGGCGAGAGGAGAGAGATCGGGTCTGTGCTCACATACACAGGGGGGAGTGTGCAGAGTGAAGAAAAGTAGCACGCCTCCTGAATGAGAACTTGTGTGTGTGTGTGTGTGTGTGTGTGTGTGTGTGTGTGTGTGTTGTCCAGCGGTCAAGGGGGCCGAAGAAAGGACTCAGTACATTGCGTCCTCGTATACATCCGTCCGCAGGCAAAAGAGAATTCCTCCGCCCAGCATGAAGATGGTGGCTCCCCAGCCGAGCCCGTAGCCCCAGTTGAACTCGTGGTAGGTCTGAAGAACCGTCCCGTCGATGAACTTGATGGGATAGAGGACCAGAGCGCAGGCCTGCAGGACCACTGGAACCAAAGCAGAGTCAAACATGAGAGTTTGTCATTGAATTCAATTGAAAGTTAAGCAGTAAGTTGACAGAAAATGAATCAGGAACAACGATTATTTTTCATTATCGATTGTTCTGATGATTAACTGATTCATCTTTTAGTCTATAAATGGTCTACAACCCAAGATCACAAATGACAAAGAACAGAACGGCCAATCCTCGCCTACTTTGTGCAGCTCTGGTTTGACGTCTTTCTGTTTTAGATGAATCATTTTTTAAAAAAAAATCTATTCAATGTGATCCTTCTGACTCACTTTGTCTTGCACCTGAACAGGGACAATGTTTGTGCATTCAACAACCTTCGACTCAAAAACATGCAACGTTAATGTCCTCGCACGGCTGTGAAGGCAAAAATGAGACTGTGAGTAGCAACTGAAGGCTTTTCAGAGTCTGCAAAGAGAGCTCAGAGTCACCAAAGGTTTCCAGGGAACGGTTATGTAAAGTAATTATATACAGAATATGTCCATGTTGCCACTGCTGCTGCTGCTGCTGCTGCTTCAGACGTCATCAAGATGAGCCATGCTGGGAATAACAACAAAAAGTGTTTTTAGGAGCGTGCAGATGAAACAGGCTTATGTAAGTGACTGATCAGTCACTTCACTGCACTTCTAAATAAATGCACACACTAATCAGAGCTCCTTTATTATACAACAAACAGTCAGATGTTTGAGGAGCAAGTTCATTGATTTGTTACTCCTGATTAATGTGAAGCTAATGAAACACATATCGTGTATCTAACGGAAGCAACAAACGGATACAGTACATACAAGTACATCCTAGTAATTTAATCCATAGCTTTCAAGACAGGAATAAAAAGCTCCTTCCAGTGTGAAAAGATGTGTTTCATCATTTCTGTGTCTCATCCAGTCTCCATCTTTGTGAGACACACCTCCCTGTGGGTCTCTTGTCTTTTTCACTCTTGACACTGACTGACTTAAGCATCACATTTAAGGACCCCAAAGTGAAGCCGTGCGGTTCCTTTCCATTCCTAATGAAGTGTGGATGTGGTATTTTTAAACAGTTCTCTTTCTTCTTTCGACCTTGACATCCCTGAAGGAATATTAACTTAATGCCTCTGATGCCTCCTCCATCATTGTGAATCACTTTTCCCCCTTTAGTCTCTCAGCTACCGGTGGTGAAGTCTGTTGGCGTCACCGTGAGTGTTCGCCCATGTTTGCCATCAAAGGCACACTGTGGCTCCGGTTCCTCTAAGCTAGGTGACTCTTGAGGAAAGCACTTTGTGTAAGTACGACCCCGCCTTTCCTTCCTACAGGACGGAGCAGCGGGCGTACAGGAGGTACCACGGCAGCCCAGGAATGCGGCGGTGTTGATGGAGCCCAGACTGAGCTCGTGGGCCTGCTGAGGTCATATTTCCGGACAGAAAATAAATACCACACAGCCGCGGTCCTGCCAAGGGGCATTTAACAGTCCAGCCCCTCCACTGCTGCTGCTGCTGCTGCTGCTGGCTGAAGACTGTTAGCCTGTTAGGAGGACCTTATTCTCGCAAGGCTCTTAAAGCAATTACAGACAGGAAAGGATAATACTGCACTCCCACGCTTTTCGCAGTAAATGGCTAGCAGTCAAGGGCGCAGACATGAAGTCGACTGCACACTGGCCCTTTGTGACAGATGTTTTCAGAGACAGAGCGAGACAAAAACCCCTCACATTTCCCCTTCAAACACCATTCCACCCTGTCTGACAACATTATATCTTATTATTTATCTGCTTGTTACAGTCATTCACTCACTTACACTCCTTGTATTGACGTGTAAATATTGCCTGATGTTCCTTCCTATTTTCGCCCTCTGTTATCTTTACTGATGGATCAAGACGCAGTGAAATGATCACAATTTGTCAGATTCCCGAATGATTATGCGGCTTGCAGCCTGAAACACATCCGTACGACATTTGAATTTCCCACCCTGGCCGCGATGTCAGAGGAAAACGGCCGCCGTGTGAATGTGTGACCTATAGTTTGATGTTGTGGGCAATAAAATGGTTTGCTTTCTTGGTGAGAGCTAGATTAGAAGAATAATACAACTCTAATGTATGTTAATTACATGAAGCTACACCCATCAGACGGTTAGGTTTGGTTAGGTTAGGTTAGCTTAGCTTAGCACAAGGTCTGGAAACATGGGCTGGGTTCTGTCCAAAAGGTTACAAAGTCTGCTTACCAGCACCTCTCAAGCTAACAAATAAACATATGATCTTGTTTGTGTATAATAATTAAGTATCTTATATATGATATCTCTTTGAGTGGTTTTACATGGAGTTATGTGCACGACAGCAGGTTTTTTTTTTCCTTTTGGGCAGAATGAGGCTAGCTTTTTCACCCCGTTTCAAGTTTTCATGCTATGCTAAGCTAACAGGCTGCCAGCTGTGGCTTTGTGTTTCAAAACAACTCTGACCAAGAAATCCAATATGTGTACAGAGTTGTCAAACCATTGTCAAACTGTTCCTCTGAGTTTAGATTACAGGCACGATGTACAATGTCAGGAGGAGGAATGTTATTCGTGAAACACAACAGTGTGTCTGTTTTTTACATAACCAGAACTGGGCAGGAGGTAAGTAGCACTAAGTGGTTCTTGCTTCATCACTTGTATTTCTTAAAGTAAAATAAGTGCAGGCTCTGAGTTATCACAATACATCCCGACTTCTACCCTTTGGTTTTGATTATGGGTTTCGCAGATAGATCCACCCTCATCGGTGTCGAAATGTGGACCTTTCTCGCTAAGCATGCAGGGGTAGTGCAGTCCAAGTATGAGGCAGCGCTGTGTGAGGAGTCCGCGGTGGCTTTTTCTCTCCCCACAGTGACTTCACTTCTGCAAATTCTGCGGCTGCTTTTTCTTGGCCCATGAGCCGGGCAGCTCCCCAGACGCCGCACCGCAGAAAATATGAGCTCAACCAGAAGCCTCTTTTCAGCTGCTTCTTTCCCTCTGCGCCCCCTTCCATTTAATGTCAGCACTGGAACAAAAAACACCCAGTCTATATGGAAATTGTTGTGGTTGTGGTTGTGGCGGAGCACGTATGCGCCGTCCTTCTGTTTCCAAATGTGCGCAAGCGTGATGTGTTGGAGCGCCGGGTAAATCATTCGCACTGGGAAGAAAAGTGCAAATGATTTCAGGCGTTTTGGGGTTGGAAAGTAACAGAGAAGTGGGAGGAGACGGACGTACCTGCGGTGAAGAGGAACACAGCCACGGTGCGGTAGTGCCTTCTCTGCGTCCCCCGGCAGAGGGAAATCAGGGCCACCAGAAAGGCCACAAGGGTTGAAGTGGCGCCGGCCACCAGCAGCACCAGGGTGGCGATCTGCCAGTCTGAGGGACGACACACACACACACACACACACGCAGGTTAGAGTGGAGCATCCCAACAAAAGCACGATTCACAGGACAGCGCGGTTGAATTGAACCGCTGTGTTGACAAACACAAAGCAAGAGCTAATCCCACAGAGTGAAGAGAGCAAAGCAGAACGGACTCAGAGAGCAGGAGTCGTTACATAACGTGCACGTTCAGAGGGTTAAAATGCAAAGAAACACAATTCTTTTTCATCCCATTAACAGCTGATATCTTTTAGAATAAATCTCTGAAATATTGCCAGTGATTTCCTATTTCATGTACAGTATTTTGAGGGTAAAGAAAATAAAATTCAATCTCTGTATACTGATGTGCGTCAGTGCATGTTGTCTCCTGCATTTATTCTCTTCACATCCACAAACACGACCGATGCATCTCACGACTATTTCCACCGTCTCTTTCTTCATTTACTCAATCAGTTGTTTGTGTCACGGTTTGGGGTTTTTGGTTTGTCATTTCCTGTTTTATTTTGTAGCCAATATCCTCGTGTGCCACGTGTCACTTTCCACATCCTGCCTGTGTCTGTTTTCCTGCCCTTTATCCTGCTTTTGTATCAAAGCCCGTGTTCTCTCCTCGCTCTCGGTTGGTTTCGTCTGCGTTCCACACCTGTTTCCTGGTCCTGTGTTCTCCTCGTGCCTTCCTCATTTGTTGAGTTTTTAGCACTTGTGGATTACTGTTTCATTGCTGGAGTTTTGATCACCTGCCTTTTGCTTTTATGGACTTTTCCTCTGCCTGCCTTTTGTTATTTGCTCTGACTTTCATATATGCCCATCAATAAAAACTAGTGTTTTTGGGTCCTATTTCAGTAAACCCTGACAATTTGGTCTATAAAATGTCAGTAAAATGGTGGAAAACCTCAGTCAGTGTGTTTCCCGAAGCCCAATATGACGTCCTCAGATGTCTTGGTTTTGTCCACAGCCCAAAGACATTCAGTTTATTTTCACAGAGGAGTTAGGCAGCCAGAAAATATTAACATTTAAAGGCTGGAATCAGAGAAGTCAGACAGTTTTTTCCTTAAAAAATTACTCAAACAATCATCAATTATCAAAATAGTTGGTGATTAATTTGGATTAGAGTGCTGCAGCTCTGCTTTCTACCCATGTTGAATCTAGTTTCCATGAATATTTGTAGTACACAGTCCACTGCTCGTCTATTCACTGCCATTTTCTGCACACCTGTTCTCCTTTGTCTATTTTTCTTCAGGTTTTCACATGAGAATTGAGAATCTAATCATTCTTGCTGCTCATTAATCATCACCATGATGTTCCTGCACACTAAACATCACGTGTACATCAGCGTGTATGGCGCTGGTATGCCTCCTCTGAGCTTTTTGGTTGATGAGCTCTTTCCACGTGGGCTCGGCCGCAGCACATTTATTTTGTTTATATCAAACATACTCCGGCGGCTTCTGTTGGAAAAGTAAAAAAGCTCACGACTTCCTTTGCGTCAGAGGACTCTTCCTTGGAAAGACCTACACAATACTGGGTTGTTATAAACAGCATGTCTTTTTAAAAACCTGCACTGAGCTTAAAGCTTCAATTCAGAAAAAAAAAAAAGTCACATTTTTCTGTTCCTGCCTGCTTTGATGTCTCACTCGACAGAAGAAAAGCCTCGACTCTCGAAAAAGGGAGAATTTGCATTTGATGGTGCCAGCGAGCTCGGTGAACAATCTCTGCTGGGTGTGTCTCTCTCTGTGTCCCTCTGAGCTCCTGTTTCATTTGTCTTCAGGATGGTGAAAAGAAACTTTTTCCTCAAAGACACATCTGCACTCCATTTGATTCAGCCCTCGAACATCTTTTGTCCATTATGTGGTTGTAATTTTGGTTTTGACTGAGAAAGAAAAAAAAAAAAAAGCCTTCCCTTCAAAGGATATTAAACAGTCTGCTCACACCACAAGTGTATTTTTCTACCGAGACGATAAGTCAATCATTTTCTCATCTGCATTATTTTCGGTCTCTCGCGATTTATTCCGCGTCGTCCCGGTTACGCCGCTACGAAGCTGGAATGAAACTCAAGAGCCTTTGGATCAGGTGTGAGGGTATGTGTGTAGACAATCTGCTTCGCCTTGTGGTGAACTGCCCCTTTAACCTCAACACACCCCTCCACTGTTGCTTTAATGAGCTCAGCAGACACTCAAAGCGAGAAGCCCGCCTCCTATTCAACCCCAACACATTCCACAATATCAGCGGTCAGTCACCCCTGAGCATAGCTGCGTGTTCCCTCCACATAGCTGTGCATGTTTGCGCTCCTGTCATGGTGCACCAAAAGTCATATTTCACATCGCAACTGAGACGACTCAAAGTTCATTAAACTGTGTGGTTTTCTTTGAGCTGCTATCTCAACAATCAGCGACTGTAAAGTTTAACAGACACGAAGCTCCAGTTAATAACAAGCCGACCCCGCGGCTGCACCAGCCGCCAGCCGAATGGTGGTAAATCTGGTGCGTTTAATGCGGATTTCCTCCCCCTTCCTGGTGAGTCAAAGGAAAGGGGGGGTGGGAGGAGGTTGGAGACATAAAAACACTCCTGTCATGTGCCTTCTGCTACCTCTACGTGACAAAAGGCAACCACGGTGGGTCCAGTACAGGGCCTGGTGAGGTGGATGATGGGGAAGATGCTCCGAGTGTCTCTTCAGGCCCACTCAAAGCCTTCTGGTGGGTGGAGTCAGCTAACAGATTGATTATATTCATGTTTCTACAGCGAGCCAGTTGTTTCTCTTACTTCTAATCCTCTGCACGACCTTACCA
This sequence comes from Acanthopagrus latus, assembly GCF_904848185.1. Lineage (NCBI taxonomy): Eukaryota > Metazoa > Chordata > Actinopteri > Spariformes > Sparidae > Acanthopagrus > Acanthopagrus latus. The sequence goes on from NC_051051.1 coordinate 8,142,936, forward strand.
TGACATGAGACCGAATACTGTCTCTGATTTTGGGAGGTTGTAATATGACAATAAAACCATTTTTTTTTTAAAATGTGCAACACATAAGAATTGCCCGCCTCTTAGGATTCATACTCTACAAATATCCAGAGGCATTTTACAATAGTAATCACTAACTGCAGCTGTCTTAGCTAGTTAGCTCAGATAGCCGTGCAGCTAGTGGTTCTATGAGACAGGATGGGCTGCGCTTAGCTGTAAAAAAACATAGATGTCTTTCACGCAATGCCAAAACTTTTATCTCTTCACATTTTACTTTTTTTGGGAGGAAATTTTTACATATTGCACCTTTAAAAGCTGCTTTACAGTGATGTTATGTCACTTACTGAACTCACCAGACTTGTTTATGACACTTGTTTCTACCTCCTGATTATCTAATAATACCCCATTACGATATTATTTGGGGAAAGTAAAGAAAATTGTTGTAATTTTGGATTTATCCATTTATATACATTCCTTTAAAGGTGCACTTCGTAGTTTTGGGGACGACATTTTAATCAAAGGAGGAAGAGATTTTTCTTTTAATGAAACCCAGACAAACTAAATGAAACACGACTTTCACAACTAAATAAACAAACTGACCTTGAAGGACAGTTTCACAGTGTTTAAATCAGTTTGAAGCCAGAAAGGTGGCAGGGTCCGCCACATGTAAACACTGTTTCTGAGGACCTTATTTTCCCCCAAGAGTCAAGGAAAAATTAAGATTTACCTCAGCAATACAGTACATATCAAAATTCCGAGGCTGAATTTCTTCCCAAAAGTGCATAGTGCCTCTTTAAGTCCATAATTAAACATGAGAACTGACACTGTTGCATTGTTAAGAGCCTCAGTGTCAACATGTGACTCATCAGATCTTTGTTGACTGATCCATTCACAATATCAATTGAAAAAACTCAAATGTTTCCACGCTGGCTCACGGATGAATCAGTGCAGACCTCGCTGTGTTTGTCACAGTGACAACTACCACGTCACTGCTCTGGTATGAGACAGGGGAAATTTATCAGCAGCACAAGAAGTCCTGAATGCCTCAGCTGCTGGACACAGACCAACAACTAAAACAAAGTCAGGCTGGGAGATGATTTTGTCCAGAGCTGCCAGACAAAATACCGCTCTTTGTTTTGCTCGAACATGGGATGTGCAAGCTTTGCGGAGCCCTAAAAACAGATCCTGAGACAGCCACTAATGACATGCTGGTGTAAAACCATCTTCACAACTTAGAGAGCGGCTTCACATGGTATAACTACCCGATTACACGTGCATCACGCATCGAAACCTATGTTACAGTATGTGTTTGGCAAAATTGTAAAACAAGGTATTATCAGCGTGAGATTACAGATTTCTTTTAAACATGCAGCGCTGTTTTTCAAAACAATAACAAGCTGAATTTCGCGGTTGCTGTTGTTCCTCTCTCCAGCAAAACACCAGCATCTTCTCCTCCACAGAGAAAAGTTACAAACACCAAAGCGCGCTGCGTAAAAATGAACCAAAATAAATAAATAAATAAAAAAACCATAAGGTGCGAGGGACAAACGGGCTCCTTACCAGATGTGAGGGTGGAGAAGCAGCTCCACGGAGCCGCCTCCTCCTCCGCCGGGTGCCGTGCCTCGGACTGGGAGCAGGACTCCCACAGAGACAGGGAGAAATGGTCGGCGGTGACCCAGGCTGGACTGAGCAGAGCCACCACGTCCAGACAGAGCGCCAGGAAGACGCAGAGCAGCGCGATGAGCTTGAAGGGTCGGAACACGTACACCTCGTTCACAGACATCTTCTCCGAACAGGAAGCACCGCCGGCCGCACGTCAGTCAGTCAGAAGGGCTCGTGAGCTGGAGGTCCGCGCGCGTCTTCTCCCACCATAGCCCTTCACTCACCGCTTTGTGCCCGCTGGAGCGTGCTCAGCTGGAAAAGTTCAACCGGGGACTTCCGGGATTTTCAAAATAATTGCTCGCTTGTTTGGTTTAGGGAGATTGTTTTTTTTGTTGTTGTTTTTTAAAACTATCCTGGTCCATTAGACTAAGTTAAAGCACCAGTGTTTTTAAAAGTTTCACAGTTTCATTCTCCATTTTAGAAGCTCATGTAGTTCGATATTATTCTAATGTTATTATTGCTGTCATAATGTTATTGGTCTATTATTCTTTACTGATTATATATGTCTATGATAATGTATGTTTTTATGTAGCTGAAAAATAAACCCAGTGAAGATAACAGTAATTACAGAGCCACTGTTTGTTGATTAATTTTTCCATTTTTTCCCCCCAATTTTTATTTGTTCAAGATGCATTTTTTTTCTATTGTTATTTTTAACTTTGTAGTATTGTTTATAGTCTGTTGTCTGTTTTTGTTTGTGAAATGTTCGTCAAGATGGATGCTCTGTCTACTGCAAACCAAATAACTATCTCCAAATAAAGTTACTTACATTCAGTTTATGTTTCAAATTATTATCAATGATTTTGACTTTATATGGCATCCTATGGGAAATTAAATAGACAATACCACATAATACAAATGAAAGAAAAACAACCCTAAACATTATGCAAATCAAGAATTCCTCCTGTTCAATTGAAAAAAAAGGTTATATTTGTTGGCTATGATTGCAGTCAATAGAAGGAAAATCATCTGGGGACAGACTCCAATTCACACAATTTCAATTCATATAATTTCACACAACTGTTAATGGAAATACACCTATGTGAAGAATAACATCCTTGCTCACCCAGACTTTGTTTTTCTGTGCTTTTATTTTGAAAGGCCAAATTAGGGAAACCAGACTTGTTTACGCTCTCTGGAGGCAGAAGCATCTTCTCACAGGGTCAGCGAGTTACTGCCAGTCGAAGGAAAAGTGGTTTAAATTCAGTAAAGTGTCTCACACACATACAGAGGACCAGATCATTAGATCCAGAGAGGAAAGACAGCAGTAAACAACGAAATGCTCACCCAAAACATCCCTGTTGTACCTGAAGTTACCAGCACTGCATGTGTGCCTTCAGAGGAAGGGAGTGATGATAAAACATGCAACCACAATGTCCTATTCTACATATACGACACAATAACTAATGCAAAGAAACTTTTCCAGCTATTTGCCCTTTAATTCCAGTCTGGAATTAAAGGGCAAATAGCCTACTAACTATTAATAACTCACTGTTGGTGGTACTGATGTAAAGAAATGACCTCCATCTTTATAGATCATGTGGACGGAGAGCAATTAATTCCAAATTGTGTCAATAAAAAAAAACCCTGAACTGTCCCTTTAATGTCATAGTTTAGAGGCAGACGGATGGAGTAAATATTGTAATGCAGTAAAGGTCCAGCAGATGGCAGTCGTGTGACATTAAGGACGCTTCAGCCCACAGGACAGCAGGACTGTATCTGCTGTGACTGCTTCCTACCACTGACACACTGTGGCTTGTGTAATTATTAGCAGGAGATGACATTTTATGAGCAGCAGCAGCAGCAGCAGCAACAGGAGCAGCATTCAAATGGACGTATTGGCCACAAAAGACCAGAAAAATCCAGCACTAGCTGAAAATCATTATGGCATAGCAACAATAGGTCTGTCTGTTAGCTTATTAGTCTTCTCTCTTAATCCTGTTTTGGCTTCCTCACACAGCCAGTGTGTAGGCCGAGCTCACTGATATTTTTACCTCCTTTTGGGAAATAACCCTTTGATGCTCGCTCGAACATTATATTGAGTTTAATATCTCCCACGACCAGACACGGAATTTAAAGAGAAGAAAAAACCCAGAGTAAATCCCCAAAAATGAAATGACTGAGTATAAAGTTAGACTAGATTTTGACTACAATGCCGTCTAATCTCCATTCAGCTCATGTTTGTGCAATATTTCCATCTTCGGGGGAACAAAATAAGTGCAGGTAATGAACTCTAGTGCAGTTATTTGCTCTGTGAATGTCTGATTCTGCTCTATGTTGAGGAAATTGTTCGACTTATAGGACTTAAAACACCATCTCTTCTCAGATGTGCTTGTCCGATTTCGATTTATTGACCATCTGTTATGCTTACGCCTCATTACAACAGCACGGTGATGAGTGGCAACAAGTTCACTGTATGTGATCTGACATTTTTAACGACGCCTACCTCCTCACGTATAGAACATTTGGTGACACTTAAACATGTGTGCATAAGGCTGACATGACAGCCGTCATAAACATGAAGGAGTCTTTCCGACTGTTTATGAGTGTTGTCACTGAATGTCATTCAGGATGTTACTGTTAAACTGAGATGTTTGTAACACTTTTTATACTAAGCCCATGACTATAATTCATTATAACACATTACGAACATACTTATAAATCACCTGTAGCGGACAGAATTCTTTATGACAATAATAATGCATTATAAAGCATTTTATAACGACTTATAAGGTCAAGTATCAATACTGACAATATTTATTATGTATTGCACAAGTTAAGTACATACAAGGACAGTTACTTTATAGTGTGTTTGTCTTTATTCTAATAGTTCCAAATTGTTATTTTATTCCTCCAGTTTCTCTGTGTTATTGCCTCTATTTTTGAGACTTACTCCTGTGCTGCTACTTATTTCCCTGTACTGCTCTGTTATCTACACATTTCTCCCAAGGGCGACTAATAAAGGAACATCTTATATTATTTTATCTTATGATTGCTGGGCATTCACTATTTTCACAGGGATCATTTTATATCAAACTCCTCAAAGTTGCAACACTTTATAATTACAGTTTCAATGCATTACAATGTTAATATAAGTTGTGGTGCTTTAAGTAAAGTAACGAAATCAGGTCCACTGTATAAGCCTGATAGTTCTTGACCTATCCTGACACGTCTATCATTTTCTTAATCATCAGATTTGATCTAATCTTATAATTTGTGCAAATAAAAAAATAGATAACAAAAAAAACCTTAAAATGAAATGTTACCAAAAGGGTATAGAGCATAAATAAAAGCTCAATATGAAGGATTTATATTAGATTTCTGTGCCATATTTGTTTTTTACCTGTGAGTTTCCACAGTCCTTTACTCTGAATGTGGCCTGTCCTGTACAGTTTTTACATTTTCAATCAAATTCCTGTTAATGAAGTTTTTATAACATGCTGCAAGTAGACAATACATTGTTACTGCTGCTGTATAATCCCTCCATTTCTGTGCACAGTGGGAGTTGTTCTAACATTTGTGCAGTATTATAGCAATCAGAGGCAAAGGTAGTGTGCATGGGAGCACAATGGGAGCTGTTCCGTACAAGGAAATATTCTGAGCACAGAATTTGCTCTAGAAATAAAGTTGTCCAGCATAAAGAACAAACAGAAGGCATCTGAGTACTCTGAATTGCACCTCTGCTGCCTTCTTGCCCAGTTTGGTTTAATTCTACCCCTATCATTTGGTGCCTAGATTAGGGGTTTTCAAAGTATCTGACATAATGAGAGTTTCAGACTAATGCCACCCTTCTCAGTCCTAATGGTGCTGCCAAGCTGCCAGCAGGGCATCTGAGTAGGGGGGAGACTAGTATTAGGCGTATCCATGGACAGAGCATTGCTCATTTCCTTTAAATGCCCCTCCTCCCCGACAGAACAGCCAGAGCGCTCTGTCATCCTCCTCCAAAAGCCCCTCATTAGAAAATCTGCCGAGCAGACAAAGCTACTTGAGACGGCACAATTGTGACTCCCCACATGGTGGCTTGAAAGAGCATAAAGGAAATCCAGGTCATGTTTTTACTTTTTTTGGATCCTCTGTCCCTGATTTTGACTTATCCACCGAGCCGCCCACCTACGAATCTTCTGTTCGGCTTCATCCACCATTTTAAATACTCAGGTGATATCATTCAGACTCCCACATGCCAACACAGGGGCTCACATGGCTGGTCGAAATGTTTCCTCTCTGATTAAGACAGAGAAATAACAAAGAAGTGAGGACAATGAGATGGAAAAAAATTAAAAAATAAACACGCACGATGATGACTCACATCCATGATTCAGCACAATTCACGACGAAGACGATGATGAAGGTTGTATTGTGTCTGAGGAGGAAAAAGCTTCTTCACTAACCACTCATCACATGACGTCATCCTCTGTTGCTCACTGTGGTCGTCCTGGAGGGGCTGCAGCTGATTAGGCTCACAGTAAGCCTCTCAAGGTTTTTGTTCCGGCTGTGAGTAAGCTTCCATGGTAACTGATGAGGCCTTGTTTAATGATGCTGTCATTTTCTGCAGAGGTCCTGCCCGGCTCATCTCCCTCTTTACCGCAACAATAACAACGTCACACCGCCAGGAGTCACGCTGTGGTCGGACTGTGATAGCAGACAAACCTACTTTAAAACATTTTCCACCGATTGATCATGGCGACCAGAGCCACTCTCGCCTCATTCGTTCATTGATTCTGTCAGGGTGTTTTGGAATTTCATCATCAATATTTTCTGTATTTTATTTAAAGCAACTGTACCTTTCAGGTCACCCATTAAAAAGAAAAATCTAGTAGCCCATTAGCTATCTTGAGCATGTCCCAAAGAAAATGCTATCACACTGTGTAGCACATCTAATGTTTTAAGTGTTTACCGTCTTAGCTTACCATGTTAGCATGCTGAAGAATAGGTAAGACTGATATGAGTTACGATTCTGACCTGTTGATGTTAAAGTCACTGGAAACCTCATTAAGTACGTTTACTCAAGTATTATTATAGATGAGGATGATATGAGGTATATTTAGCCGTCCCAGGCCTGGCTATATAAAGTAGCAGGCCTAGGTAAATGTTGCCCCACGCTTTAGTCTTTCATGATGAATTTCATGATCATAAGTACATTCTTGTGACTTTAACTATATGTCACAGGGTTACTTTTTATTCAAAGAAACCAGTTAGCCAATTGCTGCACTTTTCAGGCAAATGCTTCCAGCGGTCACCCTCTTAGTTCACCATGTCAGCATGCTCATTAAGGCTAAAGTATAGCTGAGGCTGATTGGAATTAGCCTACTGTTTTCAGCTGTTGATGGTCAGGGATGGAAAGTCATTGAGTACATTTACTTGAATATTAGTAAAGATTATAATAAGTGGCTAGAAGGTTTTACTGATTTATTATTATTATGATTTTTTTCTGCTTTTTCATACAAATTACTTTATTTAATTTAACTGGTAATAGCCAAGTTTTCCTGCTCACCGATGATCCATTCTCTTCATCTTCATTTCATCATCAAAGTTCTTTCATTGTATCCTGAGAGGAACATTATTATTGCATTAATGTGCACCAAATTTTTATGGCAATCTATCAAAGAGTTGTCGAGTGATACACACACATTTATCGCTGTCTCCCCCAAGCATCACGTCATCAGAGCTCATGGGGTTTGCTCAAAGTCACCTTGAAACCTCAACCTGCTCAAATGTTGTCATGACAGTTGCATTTTTTCCCCCCCAGTGAGTATTTCGTTGTGTCTTCCAAGTCAGTCCAGCGTACAAGTGCATCTAGGAGCAGCTGGGTTTGAAGTGCCTTGCTCAAGGTCACGTTGACAGTTTGGGATAAAGCAGGCGACAGCACGTCTCCTTCATTTTCTGCACTCTGATTTAGCAGCTTGTAAGGAGATTTAAGCCGATGGCTTTTAAGTTTCAAGTCTTACCTCAAGACTGCTGCTGCTGCTGCTGCTGCTGCTGCTGCTGGTGCAGCGGTGACTCTGCAAAACGCTGATGTGGGTTATAAGCCGGACAGTGACGGATTAATTTGGACTGCTGAGATGAAGACTTTCACGGTGCATGATCATCAATGTCTCATCACTTCACGATTGCAACTTACAACTAATTGGAAGTGACGGCAGTTACCAGTAAGGGTCATGAAGATGATTGTGTTTCGCCACTTTTGTGAGTCATCATCAGCAGGCTTAGAAATATCAAGTGTGACTTTGATGTGGTGGACAACGCCATATGGAGTCACACTGTGTCTCAGCGCAACAAAGACTTTTAATTAGGTGCCATAGCGCTACAGTTTTACTTCATCAAAGTAGAATGGTTTCATTTTTGATATGACAGATGTATTGAGATATGATATAAGATAGGAGACTGCAGCGTTGGCGTTCTATATGCAAAGCCCAGCTTGGCTTCACAGTGACTCTGCAGTCCCACTGTGTTCCTGGATCTCCACCTGTCTCTCAGTGGCTCGACCACTCCAGGCCTGTCTGCCAGCTTGTGGACATCTGTTTACTTCCTCCTCCATCAGTCGTCATGGCTGCAAACCCCCCCTCTGCCCGCCCACACCATCGCCACCAGACCCCCCTCTCCTCCCCTCGCCTCAACTCGCCGGCCGGCCTTCTCCACCCCTCTCTCGTGTTTCCCCCAGACACCAGCTGTGAACCACTTATGCTTATCCTGCAGTCCACCTCATTCAGCCCTGTCATGTCCCCGGTCTGCACGGCACCCTTTCTGAAATGGTCAATGTGTTTATTGTCTGTGCTGGTTTGCTGATTCACAAATACGCACGGCGAAACTGGGTATATTAGCAAATTAGATGTGGGAAGGTTTGCATATGGTTAAATGTTAGAGAGATAGGCAAATGCGGCTCTGAACACATCCAGTGTTTCTGTTTACTATACTGCAGGAAACAGCCACTAGACGATGACATGTGAGCTTCCTGAATTTTGACTGAGCTGCTTCCCCAGAACTCATCACGTCCTAAAATTTGAGAGGCTTAATGTGAATAAATTCAAATGGTCTGTTATAACGAGGCCTTGTACGTGACAGCAATGATGCATGAAAGCAACTGAGGTCATTTTTATTTCATAATTTTGGAACTTTTATTCTTTAGCCCTGCTTCTTTAGAGTGCCAGAGGTTTTCTCTTATCATGTTAATCCCTCATTTAAAGATGTTGATGTATGTCTGCACTGTGCATCTGAACCCTCAGTCAGCATGTTAGCACATTCCATTCGCACATTTCCCTCCAGGCAAAACAAGTGATATATGAATGGAAAAGAGAAAAGAAGTTATCCAGTGTATTCCATGTTGCATTGCGGGAGCTATCATTCAAACTCAAAAGACTGAGGAGTCAGACGGTCAGAGAAACGCCTCTAACAAAGCCTTTTTTTGACAAATCATAGCTGAAAAAAGGGATTACGTGACCAGATTTGCAAAGTTACCGAGTCCATGTGCAGTTTTGGCCCGAAACACGGTGTGACACGGACCCACACTGAGAGCCAAATATCCAAATCTGCTCCTCTACCCGTGTGCTCCCCCCCGACCTAATAAAGCACCTCCTGCACTGACACTTTCTTCGCCGTCCCCTCTGACAGACTGCAGGCAGCGGGCAGCAGCCCATGGGGAGCTCGCTGAGGGAGGTGCGGGGCAGCCAGTGATCAGAGTGAATTAGAGTTATGCGTGACATGCAAAGGAGAGGCTCCAGAATGTGACAACAGCTGAGTGTTAAAGTGAAGCTTTTCCGCCTGAGGGGAGAGGAATAGACGACAAAGAGAGCGCAGCCTGCTGTGAAAGGAGTCAACTCCTTTTGTTTGGCTCTTTAAAAAACACAAACCTGTTATCCATTGGTCTTCTTGTTTCAAAGCGGTGGGCACACTGAAAGACGTCTCTGGCATCAAAGCAGATCAGTCAATTAATGAACATGGCTGCCACAGTATACATCATCTTTACAGCCGGCACTTGTTGACATCCTCACACCTTTAAATGTGCAGATATCTAAATAATGGATAGAAAAGAGAGCTACTTAATATATTTCCCCTTTTGTCACTTTTGTCTAACTTAAAAGTGCAGTATGTAATATCTGCCACTGCAGTTTCAACAGGACAAACCATCAGGTTATCTCCTCTTTTCTTCATGTTGTTAACAACCACAATTGCTGATAAATATCTACGTGACTTGTGAGAGATTGTTCGTGCGGAAGGTAATCAGTAGTTCCATGGTGTAATGGTTGTTAGCACTCTGGACATTGAATCTATTGATCTGAGTTCAAATCTTGGTGGAACCTGATTTAAGGTGATGAGATTCAAACAAAGATCATCTTGACAATGGAAAAACAATATGTGACAAATGTACTTATTGTGAGTTCCTTTGGACAAAAGCAAATTGTAGGTAAAGTCTTAAAGTTTTATTCTAGTAGTATTTGGTCAAGTTAACCAAGTTCAGTCTTCACTCCCTTCGCTGATCTGGACGTTATGGCAACATACTGTTAAAAACTACACAAGAAATACATCTCAAGAAAATATATAACACAGGTCTGATCATTTAGTGAAATCTTAATGTGGAAATGTTACTTTACATTACTAATGAAGGACTTTAAAATCTAATTCTGAACGTTACAAACTACAACGAAAGACATCTGAAGCTTCATTCAAAAACCTCGCAGCTCACTGACCTACATATCAGTGACACAGAGACGGACCGAACACATATTTTCATCCTCCGTCTGCCCTGAAGTCAGCACTGTTGAAGCATTCGCCCCAGAGATGAACTCTGTGGAAGCTTGTACGTTTGTGCTGTGGCCCACTTTGGAGGCCCCGAAGTCGTTACAGTTCAAGTAATAACATCACAATGGAGTTCATTTGTTTTGGTGATGTTACGTTTGTGTGTGTGTGTTTTTTTTTTCTCACCACATCTGAGCCTCTTGGGAGGATTGTATGACACCTCTGAATGCCCTACATCTCACCTTTCACCCTGATCTGTGACACTTCCCGTGGAGTCTCCTCTAACCTGACGGAGCTCTCGGTGAAACTGATCCTGCGCTACAATAACTAGAACTATCGAAATCAGATACACGACCATGAGGTTCAGAAAAGTTTCCCCCGAGCTTGTAATCTGAATAATGTGGGCCCAACAGTGACGACGTGTTTTTTTTTTGTTGTTGTTTTTTGTCAGCTTGACAGTTTCTCCCTGTGTAATATCTTGTAAATGAGCCTGACGGCATCACACGTCCGCATCTCCCACACAAAGTTCATGCAAAAATCAACCACAAACATGACTTCCTCTGGTACATAGAGATCGGTTGTCAGTTCCATCAGCAGGTATCTTATGTTTCCTCCTCATCATTAAGTGCCAGCATGTAAAATGACTTCTTAAAGGAGGAATTCTGCAACTTTTCTGTGATCAGACTACAGCGGAGGTGTTCTGTCTAAAAGCAAAAGAAAGAAAGTAGGCTGGATAATGTGTCATCAGCACATGAGCAATATGTGAGTCACTCTTGTCTAGCTGAGTGAAAAAAGGGATACATGGTTCCATGATAATGAAACACTAAAGGATAAAGTCACTTAAAAAAAGCCAAATTCAGTCATTATCTACTCACCCCCATGCCGATGAGAAGTCAGGGGTAAATTTCGTAGCTCAAGACACATTTCACAGCCTTATCTCGAACAACAGAAATAGAATTCGTACCCCCCGACCTTGCAAAAAGTAAAAAGTCAAAGAAAACAAAAGAAAAACAAAACTACTCCTACAAAAAATAAATAGCTCATTGCAGATGGACCGGTGTGTAATCCAAGTATCCGAAAACCTGGAGATCCCATGATATATTATTTACACTCAATGTGTCACGATATAACGATCGACCACAACTGTGACGATAATAATCCAGCGCCTCTGAGATAATCTGTTCTTTTACATTTGCGCATTGGAGATGAGATGACGAGACGAGAGACAAGACTCTCCTGCAGCTCTGGTGAATATGGCAATAATATTGTTGGCTGCCATGACTGTGTAGAGGAAACGTGACATTGTGAGAGTACTAACTTCAATGCTTCGTCATGCAGTCGAACTCCTGCGTCCACGTTCAGCTCTGGTGCACGCCGACGCTTAAGAGGGTGCCAGTAACATCTTTTTACATCAATGCGGGAACGTTCGAGCACTTCTGGGAACTTGGATCGAGCCAGAGAAACTGCATTGTTTACGTTCCAAAACAAGTCCCCATGCACTCCATGCAACGCCGCCTTGGCAACGAAGCTCAAGAAACGTGTTGCGACGAGTACGAAACTTCACCGTTTTTGCAGGGAGGGGTGATGGTGATGGGGGTAGATAATGACCTAATTTTTCCCTTTTGGTTCGAACTTTTCCTTTAAGAGAACCAGAAAGGCAGGGCGCTGGAACACAAGCACTGTGGTGGTGCCGCTTTCTTATTTTTCTCCCAACAAAGAGCTCCACCGGACCGAAAGCATCAAACTGTGGTTCGTCTCACTCGTGGTTATCTGTCACACACAGAAAGCAGAATATTCAGGGGTGACGAGAAACTAAAATCAGGAGGAATTCCTGGAGAAATTCAACTAAAAGGACATTTGGTTTCAGCTCTTGACATAAAGTCGAGGTGCTCCATGCACACAGTGTGGTCAGATCTCCCACAGGCTCTTTCATCCTCCACACATTACTCTTCCTAACAGCCTTTTTAAAAAAAAATTTTTTATTAAAGCCTTTTACTGTCCCTGCACCTTTCTGCTGAGGCTGCTGTCAGCTCCACCCAGCCCCACGCTCACTGGTACCAGCAGCATTACCACAGTGGGCGGGTCCGGGGGCTCGTTGGCTTTAGGACCCAGTGGCTCCTCCAGCGGAGGCAGGCAGCGGCTCGGCTCTCAGACTGAAGCAGACAAAGGCGAAGGGAGAGACGGCGTGCCGCTATCCTGCAGCATAGACTCACACATCCACACACACACACACACTCCCCCCACGGCGCACACACACCCTTCACTCTGCAAGCAAGCAGCGACGCAGGTGAGTCCGCTTCTTGGGTGGGATTATCCGCAGACTCTTCTTTTCTTTTCTGTTTTTTTGTTTTTCAACCGAGGAGAGGGAATGATGATAGTGTGGTTTTGCTGTTAGAGTGGGGCAACTTGAGGTGACATTTAAGGGCGCGTAGGAAAAAAATGATTGTAGCCCCCTCTTTTTTTTCCACCCGGATCATGTGCGTTTTTGAGCAGGTGGATTGTGATAAGGTGTGCGCACCACCCAGCCAGCCTCCCCCTCCTCCGACCTAGACTGAAAAAAAAAAAAAAAAAAACTTACATTGTATGACGCTCTTTGCCATGTGGCCACACTCAATCCAGCATAAATGAGAAGTGTGGGCTTATGAAACTTTTTTTTTGTGTGTGTGTGTCTGACCGATTTTTTTTTTTTAAAGCAGCTGGGTGTTTTCTAGACAGATGCTGCCGGTGGATGGATGAGCTCTGATGGGGGGGATGACTGGTGTGGTGCTGGTTTTGTTCGGGAGTGTGTGTGTTGTGTGGGTGGCTCGGGCAGGAAGACGGAACCAGCCAAAAATATCAATGATTGCTGCAGTGCTGCTGTTAATGCTCAGAATGAGTGGCTTCTGCTGTGGTGGGGATTTTTTTACTTATTTTTTGTGATTTAATCGTTTGTACTGCAGTGTATCAATCACCATGTGAAGCTGTAATTTAATGTTTAAAAAGCGTTGACAGCATTTATTGCTCCTGTTGGGACTTTTCTTGGAGAATGAGCCGGCTGATGGTGATGTCACCCTGAAGGCAGGCACCCTGTAGGAGACAATGGACTGTCCTAGTTGATGCTCCACTGGGGAAGGGTCACTGTTGGCTCTGCCCATTAGTGCGGCAGATGGGCTCAAAACCTGGCCTTTGTCAGCTGAGGAGCACCGATTTTCCACAGAGGGCCCATCCCTATCAGTGTGCCTGTCATAAAAAAAAAGAGAAAAAAAACCCCAGCACAGCCAGGGGTTAGCAGGGGGAGTGGAGGGCCCCGCCACATGGATGGATGGATGGATGGATGGGTGGATGGGTGGCGGCAGCATGTTTCCTTCTGTTCTGCTAAATAGCCCGTTTGTCATTGTGGTCCTTTTTATTCCCCCCCATACTGTAGGTTATATGCACCACGGAGGACAATGAAGGACTGCAAAGTGTTAAAAGACTCTGCGAGCGAATGAGCGTGATGAGACCGCGTTTCATTCAATGGTTTACATGCACGGGCTGAAAAGATTTAAAGAGCCTCTAGAGGTTTCTGAGGAGATGTTAAATGTTCATTAGAAGTATTGTGATATGTTTGAGATTGATATCACAATGTATTAGTAGAATGATGCAGTGCTGCAGCTTCAGAGCCATTAGAGCATCAGAAAATGTCAGCGAGTCCGAGGTGACATCCTACGGCGGCTTGTTTTGTCTGACCAGTAGTCTAAAAGAAAGATGGGTGGATGTTCGCATCGATTTAAAACAGAGAAAAGCAACAAATCCCCACGTTTTGGAGAAGCTGAAACCAGAGAGCGCTTGACATGTTAGCTGGGAAAATGACGGTATCAGCAATAATAATCACAGTTTGGTAGTTGAATCAAATATTTGGATACAGAGCTCCAGGATGAGACAGCTTAAGTCGAACATTCACCCAAAAATGTGTCGGATGTGACTTGAAATCTTCATTGGTGGCAGCGATGCACCCAAAGCTTTGCAGAAAAGATACTTTGAGTGTATTGAGGTAAATTCAAATATGTTATTGGAAAGAAAAAGAAAAAAGTGAGTCTGGAGGCCAGTGATATTTGATCCTCAAGAGAGTTGCTGACTTTTATAGTCATCTCAGCTCCATTCAGAGCAACGAACCGTGTTGAACCTGCTTTGCATATGTCAGACAAAACCCTTCTGACATCTGAAACAAGAAGTGAAAACCTCGGGTTTGGTTTCAAGATAACAAAACACTGTAAATTCACATTGTGATGATACAGTTCCACTCAAAGTCAGTGGTTTCTGGCTCCGAGGGCCCTCTCACCGAGGGTTTGGTTGAAAGTTCAGTGCCAGAAGATGCCAAACATTGGCGGTGCTACATGTCATTAAGATGATGAAAGTGACTCAGACATCCTAAAATACAGACGTACAGCGTACGTGTTGTTAACAAGCCACTCTGAAATGAGATGTGAATGATCAATGACCCACATAGTCAATATTGTCTGGTCCTGTAGGCCCACTGTGACCTGTGAGAGACACGTGCCAGACTGGGCGACGGAACTTTTGTGACAAGACTATTAAACAGAAAACATGCAATATAACAAAGATGAGTATGTGATCAGTCTTTGGGAGGGATTTTCATTATATTGAAATTGTATTTTGTCAGTGGAGCACGGCTTCAAACTTTGCACACTTCCTCTTTTATGTGGCTGTTTTCATGGGTGTGTGTGGGTATGGTTCACTGATCTTCTTTGGGTTCAGAGGACTGAGCTCATCAGGTGGTGGAAGAGGACAGTTTTTGTTTTTTTTTTAAAGGGAAGCTTTCGGCCAGTCCCTCCAGTAGCATAAGTGGTGTATTGTTTATTGGCAGGACAGATGCATCTTTGCATAATTTCCAAGAGGCAGGAAGAACCGGATCTCCTGTAACATTCAAATGTCCACTATTTGAAGAGTTGGGAATGAAACAAAAAAAAAAAAAAACGGATTGGCAATTTCCTTTTCAAACAATGAACACTTCAGCTGAGGTTCAGATCTAGTTTTGGCATGGCGGAACCTGAACTTTCAGCAGAAATGCACTGATAACGCACTTAATCATGTTGTTGAATACTCAAGTATGTGACTGCTTCATAAATATTATGGCTATTTAATATATTACACAAGAACACGCTATACTTCTACTTAGGCTTACTACTAGAATATGTTTACGGGCTTTAATACTCAATAAGCACATCAGTTTTCTCATTCTGTCCAGTGATGGAGCTCAGTGATGGAGCGCTGTCTGAAACGCTCTGTTTTAGCTCCCGTTACCTTTAGGCCTCCCCTCCCGAATACGCATTGTGCTCTGATTGGTCAGCTCACACATGCCCGAGTCAGCACCACTAACGACAACAGAGCAGCTGAGCTCAATCAATTCTTATGTGCCAAACCAGCTGCTGTGCATTCAGTTATGCAAATGTGTAACTCAGCTTGATGGTACAAAGTCACAGAATTGAAGGCGGGGCTACTGGCGAGGTGTTTAGGAGCAGGGTTTTCTGTGGGAGAGGGGAGCTTCTGTTGGTGAGGACTTTGATCTATTTAACTTTGGAGGTCGTTTCCATGCACAAGAACATATATAAAACCCTGACGAAAAACAAAAACTGAACAGCGTCATAGGTCTCCTTTTGAATTTTGCCTCCATCACCCTTGGCTTGTTTTACCTGAATTTTTCAAAACCTTTTCCATTTGGTGCCACAGACACAGGACAAAATGGCAGCATATTGACAGCTGGATGAATGAGCAACATCAAAGAAACAGAAAGATTGGTTTCAGATGTCTCAATCAACAATCACAAAGTTATCAAATGTTCTTCCAAAGGATTGTTTTGCATCTGTAAACCTTGAACTTTATTGCTGGCCGAGCGCCAGTAACTGATTCATCTGGGCGAGTGAGACAACTGCTCACAGGTGTATGTAGGCGTTGGAGGAGACGGAGACATATCACATGCGAACCTGCTACATGCAGCAGCAGCCAAAGCGGATGAGACATTGGTTTGTAATCTTACTCTAAGCAAAATATAACCAAACACAAATCTGACATGTTTCTGGGCATAAGCCATTTACGGATGTATCCTGGCTCAAAGTGTTGAATAAGCAACAACACATATACCTTTTTCATTTAGTTTGTGAGTATTATTCTACTTGTTAATCATCAAATCTTTACCAATGAAAAACCAAATTATTTTCCATTTTGTGAGTCGGGTAGCCATCTTGTGTATAATCCTATTTTTACACTTAAATGGACACCATTAGCACCCTCGACAGTAGCTTTATGATTATTTAAACATGTAATTGAAAGGATTTATCATCTCCAGATCTCCTTAGTAAAAAAAAATATGATGTATGTCACATGGTATCAAATCTCCAGGGGATGGAGGGGAACTGGATCATCTGTTAAAATGAACTTTTTCATGGAGACTTTCAAACCTTTATGATATGATCACCACAATGTCCAGCTCAATAGTGGTTCACTGATTAAAAGGCTGCATGGGAGGATCTTCTTTTGATGGTACAGACGATGTTCTTTGATGTGGTTCCTGTTTGAGATGAGGCTATCAATCACAGCTGTCAGAAGGACACGTTTGTCTGGAGCCTACAGGACAGAATTCAAAACCAGTGCTTTAGTCTTGCTCTAAATAATCAGTAGTTTCATTCATTGTCTCTCTGTATGCAGATGAAACCATTACCATCCATCCAGGAATTGGATTACTTATTTTCTTTACTCTTCTACTAAGTATCTTTGGGTTGTGGGCAGTCGTGGTCATTTTGTTGACCCAACAACTTACGCTGCTCGCAAAAATCATCCTGATCTGTTTTAAAACAGGTTGTCACACGTTATTGGAAGCCAAAATAGCAAATCACTGTGCCTCTACAATGATACTGCAGTATTTGAGATTACATCCGTTGTGTTCTTTCTGTCCGTAGACTCTCCGGAGCTGGTCACCACCACCACACATCTGTCACAACCATCACAACTTTCAGTCATCATGGAGCTAGACTTTGGACATTTTGACGAGCGGGACAAGGCGGCCCGTACCCCGCGGGGCGGGCGCATGAACGGACTCCCCAGCCCTACCCACAGCGCCCACTGCAGCTTCTACCGCACGCGCACCCTCCAAGCCCTCACCAACGAGAAGAAAGCCAAAAAGGTGCGCTTCTACCGCAACGGGGACCGCTACTTCAAGGGCATCGTGTACGCCGTGGCCAGCGACCGATTTCGCACCTTCGACTCGCTGCTGGCCGACCTCACGCGCTCGCTGTCTGACCACATCAACCTGCCACAGGGTGTCCGCTTCATCTTCACTATCGATGGCATGCGCAAGATTTCAACCTTGGATGAGCTAGAGGAAGGTAAGAACGTCGGGTCAGGTCGAACGCAGCAGTCACTCGTCACATCTGATCAAATGCATCAAGGTGTCATTTGGTTTGCAGGTTTCTTTGTTCCCCAGCTGAGCTGCTGTACTGAGACCAAACTGAGACATTACAGGCCACCATGTTCAAGATGATCTGCAGTGTCTGTGCTGAGAAGATTTAGAAGCAGAACATTTCCACTTCTGAGATTAGAAGTCTTATCTTTTCGGTCTAGACTCCTGTAATCTCTTCATGTGATGTATCGACTTCTAATCTGAAGGGGTTTCTCTGGACATGCGACGCGGTCCACTCCCCTCAGCTCTCTGCATGTTGAACATTTTGTTATAAGAATGCGAGAGAATGAAGATGAGGATTAACAGCCACCTTCTCAAAACGCCAACACAACATATTTCTCATATTAATAGATCCCGCTCACGGTTCTGCTTTCAAAGAACCGTTGAACCTTTTGTATGAAGCTGAAAGCGGGTCTTCTATCTGGGCCTCAGTGGTCTCAGATTTTGCATGTTTAGCTTTATACTCAGGCAGGAGATCACACTGAGCTGTAAAGTCAGCCCTCTACAGCTCAGCAGGATAAATGGTTCATTAACAGACGACATTAGCATCCGATTCTTCAGGCACAAGTGACTTTTTACCATCAAAACGTCTCCGTCGGCATCCGTAGTAACACGGGAGGAAATCTCAATCAAAACTGCACATTTTTTGCATGTTATAGAAAGAGATGGATTTTTTTTTCCTGATTCAGCAGGTGACATACTTCACACAATGAGAGATTTTACTCGGAGTTTACTCATCATTTCTTGACTCTGTCTGATAGATGTCTGAAAGGCAGCTTCATGAGCAGCTGCCATCATGTCTGCTGTCGTCTATATTCGGAGTTGGAGGGCTGATCTGATGTGATTGGGCGCGCTTACAGATCCATGTAGTAAAAGTCGCCAAAGATGATTTGGAATCCCTTTTTTTTTTTTTTTTTGTAAATGAATGAAATCTTTGCCTGGCACCCAGACGAGATGATCCACGCCTTGGCCTGGAAGTAGGAAGTCATATTTCGATTAAACCTTCTACTTTCCTAACAACCTTCCTAAAGAAGAAGTCGACCAGGGTGTTCGACGGATTACTAAAGGAAAAGTCCTGTAACGTTAATACTGAAGGTGTATTTTGCCATCGGCTCTATTTGTTTCAAACTGTTCAACCTGTCAGATCCTCTGCAATCACGTGTGTGTCAAGAACCATTTCGAGACGCTGGCCAACTTGCTGACAGACATTGTTCTGAGGGAGTGAACTCGGAGTCACGCTCGAAGATGAACCGCGGCTTAATTTGTTCAAAATAAGATGATCATCGCTGCTTCTTGAGCTGCTTAGGAAAGCCGCGGAGGGAGTGTGCGCGCCTCCACGTGCACTTTCGGCGTGGCTGTGTGTGGTGACTGCAGTGAAGACGGGGCTGCACACTGTGGGTGGTGGTGGGGGGGCATTTCATTGTGCTTCCTCTTGCAGGATATAATTAATTGCTCAATCTCCTCTGCACTGTGTAATCCCGTTTTGTGCCTTTTGTCTTTGCCGTAATTTCTCCACATTTGGCCTAATTGTTGCCTTCTGGATCGCGACCCCCCCCCCTTTGTCAAAATTTCTCTTTCTCTCCATCCCTCTCTCCCTGCTGCATTTTGTCTTTAACTCCTCTCCTTGTCTGGGCAAGAACAGCACAATCTGCTGTAAAGACTGGAGGTCGATAATGATGAAGGAAATGGAGGATTGGAAGAATGATGGGCCAATTTAGGAAAGGCTGTAGATTTAACTTTTTTTTTATTTTGAGGAATGCCCACCGTCTCCGATGTCCTACACGGACGTCTATCATTTTTAAACGGGCTTCGTCGAGAAGGATGGTTCCCCCAATGTAAATTAACCAAGAGAGACACGCTTCAAAATCCAAACACAATGAATCTTTAATAAGTAACGATGGGTCTCTGCTGTACTGCTGTTGTATTCTTTGACTGATCCGTTCTGTGGTCTCATGTAGTTTAAACTCTTTTCTTCTTCAACACCAGACAAAGACGTGTAATAACAAGCCACAGCGTGATATTAAATCAGTGTCATGAACATCAGCACACACTTTTTTTTTATTTTTTTATTTTAAACTAGGGCTGGACCCAAATATTTGGACTATTCATGTATTTGTTTAGTGGGTAGGTCTTTGGTTTTCAATTTTGGGGTTTGGATGTTTGTATTTTTGCTTTTTTCCCCCTTTTTAATTTTTATGTATGCAATCAATAAATCAACAAAATGGCTGTTATTATACCCTCTTTAAACAGACCGGTGGGATAACAAACATGCATTTTCTTTTTATTCAGTGACAATTGACAATAAAAACAGCAGTAGGAACCTTTAAAAGCATGCAGTCCATCTCAGTTGAGATCAGAGAAATGTCTGGTTAAGTCCTTCACATGTCAGCACTCCCTCCTCCTCCAACGACACTTTGATTATTTGCTTTCTATCACTACCGAAAGCTCCAGAGCCCCAAAAAACGGTGTTGAGGACAGCCCTGCTTTTCAACTACATTTTTTTTTTTTTTTTAAATCACCAAAAAACCCAACACACGTTTCTCATTTTTCCATTTCCGAGAAGTTTCCCGTTACATGATGGGGATTAATGTCGTTTAGTTTTTGTTGATCCAAGGATCAAAAATAACATTTGTAGAAACTCGAGAGCAACGTGTCTGCAGAAACGTTTGGTGACTCAAAGTCTTCCTGTGAACAGTTTCCACTCTTGAAAACTTCCTCAGACAAACCTGACACCGTTCTGCAGTGTGTGCTGTTTACATCAGCAAAGTAAAACGATTTTGGCTGTTCCGTTAGATCGATGTGAGATGAAATCCAAGACGATGATAATTTGACTTCCAGCAGGTCTAAATGTCTCTCAGCAGACGCCCCTGGGACTCTCAGGTGTCAAAGTTGAACATCTGAGTGTGTTGCAACACACTAACCCATTTTTTTTCCCCCTCTGCCGTAACAGGGGAAAGCTACGTCTGTGCATCAGAGAACTTCTACAAGAAGGTCGACTACACGAAGAACGTCAACCCCAACTGGTCCGTGAATGTAAAGGCCTCAGCGAGCCAGAAGAACATGCAGTCCTTGGCTGCCAAAGCTGCCACCGAGTCCAGGGAGACCAAGGACTTTGTTCGGCCCAAGCTTGTGACGGTGATGCGCAGCGGCGTGAAGCCACGCAAGGCCGTGCGCGTGCTGCTCAATAAGAAAACCGCGCACTCCTTCGAGCAGGTGCTCACCGACATCACGGAGGCCATTAAGCTCGAAAGCGGCGTGGTCAAGAGGATCTACACACTGGACGGCAAGCAGGTACAGTACGCTCTACCTTTAGCCTGGCTTGCATCATGCTCTCAGGTATAGATCACATGTGTTCATTTGGTGACGCCACGCTCATGAAAAACTCTGCTGCTGGTGGCTTATTATGTCTGCATTTGTTTAGAGGACAGAGCCCTCTGTTCCAGAAATAACGTGAGGGAAGCGGGCACAGTACATGTAAGCAAAGCGACACAATAGGAAAATTAGTGGTCAGGGTTGGATGACAAGTTGTCATTCATACCTCCACCTGCACCCAGGACAGGTATCTGGATCAAAGGAGAGCAGGAAGTGAAATTATTTGCTCGTAAAAGCAAACATAAAAAAAAAAGTAGACAAGCGTTATTGTCGGCAGTGACACGGCAGGTTCATGAGAACCTCGAGCGTCCGTGAGACTAAAACCTGTGCACACACACACTGACCTTCATTGTCTGCAGTCTTTCAGTCTGAGGCCACACACTCTCCTGTCTTGTGGTTCAGGTCATTAGTGTCGTGTCCGCCGGCCTTTGTTGTGGAGTTTTTGGGCCATCGGTATGTCTGACTTGATCCGTCAGTGAAAAGCTCCAAAGTCCTGGGAAATTCTGTCGTCCACCTATTATTATAGCAGCGCACAAAGAGCCAAACCCTGTATTGTTGATTATTCTGTCCTCGTTGTCTCTATTTGGGATGGTGCACGCTAGATCTGGATGGATCTAGAAAAGCCCATGTTAGCATGTGGAGGTAACAACTAGACTACTGAAGAATGTAAACTCAAGAGTCCTTCTAAAGAGAGCGCACAATAGATTCAAGTCGGACATGATGTGTTTTAGGGAGCTTGCGGTCGGGGGGAAAACAGTCAACAGAGAGTCCTGGAGACAGTTAGGACTGCAGTATATCTAAGATGCAGGCACATCTGGATTCTCAGCTTGAACTCCCATTTTTGAGATGATGCTTTAGTTGTATGTTGCATGTAAACTGCAGCCACAGAACACAGAGCGAGCGAGAGAGAGAGAGAGAGGGCGTCTTTAGTAACCTTGACTGTTGGCTGGCGCTCAGATTAAGGACCCTTCGGCTGTTAGAGCCAAGCTGAATTCAGGGCAGTGCTATCCCCAAGAGAAGGGTGAAAAAAAAAGGTTCAGTTTCCGCTGGCTGACGGTGGGCAGTAACATCATGCATTGACACCAGACCTTTATTTCATATACACAAAAGAATGAGAATAAAGTTTAATACAGTGTCTCTGGATTAAAAAAAAATCAAGTTTGAGGTCTTTATTTTGTCACGATTTGGGAAATGCACATCAAACATTCTTTATTTCACAGAAAATGATTGAAACACACACTGGAATATGCATTTGTTTAATGAATACCACGAGCAGCTCACCAGCGGGGCTGCCTAGATTGCCGTCTCGCTAAATTCAACCTGCGGAATGTATTTTTTACTTACTTTAGAGATTCCTCTTCCAACATAGACGTTCAGTGATGACAGCCGTGCTGCGGCTTCTTTGCATTCGTAAGGGGAATGAAAAATGCTTTCGCGTGTTTTTTGCTTTTAAGACGATTAAAAGCAGACTGGGACAGAATGCATGAGATAGTTGACTCGGCATTAACGTCTCGTATGAGCTGGTATCTACGGTAAAGCCATGACGATTAGCAGAATACTGCACTGACTGGGAATTGGGAAAAAAAAGCTGATCAAATCATCCACACGAGGAACACAACATGCTTTAGATTTACCTTAAAGTCACTCCCTGGGGAAATCTGTTGTTTACTCAAGACTGCTGGCTGAAAGGACGTGATGTTTTATTCATGTTCGCGCTTTATCAGAGCAGTTTTGAGGGACAACCACAGCCAGCACGCAGGGTCACCCACCTGGAAGGCTGTGGAAAGGTCAGCGAGATGGACCGTCTACTTACTGCTCCTTTTTTATAATCTAAGACTGATGCTGCTTCTTATAACGATTGACAAAATGCGGTCCTAACCCTTCGTCTGTGCAGTAGGGGAAGTGACCTCACGCTGGCGAGAGCGTTCGCCGCCTCTTGGGGTGAACACAACTTCCGCTGTCTCTTTCCTCTCGACGGCTCCCACCTGTCACACCTGTAACTGACGGCGCACATCAAATACCTGTGCTTTTTCACACCATCGCAAATCACGGTTAATTAACAGAGGCGGAGATGTGGAGCGGGCGGCGTACGCATGTGTGGATGCGAACGCGGACATCTGTTCCTCAGTCCTCGCTTTGATATGGTTAAATGTTCGCTGATTCTCCTGTGGGGACGTTTTTCTTGTATTATTCATTACAGATGGACGGGGGATCATGCCCTGCTGAGCTCCTTCTAGGTGTTGTACTACTTCAGGTTTTTTTTTTTTCCTCCCCCCTCTGTATTAATAAGGCCCGAATCACATGCGGCTTGGAGGAGGGGATGAGCGCTGAGATGATAGATGGGGGAATTTGATTTTAATGCTCCCTCCCAGGGGTGCAGTCTGGCTGCCCCGGGTCTTCTATGGGGTTTTCCTGCAGAAACACTCGCTAAGCTGTTTGGATATTGTAATCAAATTATAGAATATAGAACATTTCTATATGCACTGTTCTTATCTTTGTGGTTTGGGCTGTGGTGAGGTTTGAATCCTCTTCTCTTGCTTGGATTCCGTCATGCATTTTTAATGCCGCGTTCCCACAAAACTGAATTGAGCCACCATATGGTTGCTTATGGTTGCTGATCCGATTGATTCTGTCGTCACCGCTGTAGATATAGATTAATTAGTTCACGATTAGTGCCCATTGATCGGCGATGGCGACGGGGCTTCCCGGGTTCCATAGCGATGCACAGACCGGCGAGAAAATGCTGCACACATTATTGCGGCGCCTTTGTGTGCAGAGGCACACTGCAGCTGCTCTGTGGTGGAGGTGATATGGTAGAAGCAATATTGATGCAGTGCCCGCCCCTCCCTGACTCGCGCCGATCCTCCTCTTCCCAGTCCATTGCGATAGCTGCTGGGACCGGTTGCTAGGAGACCACATCCCGGGCACAAAGAGAGCCCAGCTGGTGTGGACTGGTCTGTCAGATACCACATCCTGTAGCGGGTGTGAGAGTTTACTATCAATGCAAGCCTTTAAAAAAATTTTTTTTAAAAAAAGGAAAAATCACATGTCATGTTTTTTTGCATTTTTTTTATTTTACCTGTGTACATCCCATAATTGGGCATGAATTGGAAGCAGGGTGGGCTACGGCGTGTGCATGCGGTGTGTAGTTTTAAAGGATCAGTCTGGAGATGAAAGGTGATCAGGTTTTGGTTTTAAAGCATTTCTGAAATGCCTGCTCTCCCTCCTGATCCCCCCCCCCAACACCCCCAGTGCTGTGCAGACTCTAAAGACAGCCTGCCCTCCTCTCTTTTGTCAGTGTTGTGAACAAAATCACTCCCATTTTCCCCTCAAATGCTGCTGCTTTTCACTTCAATCGGGAAGGGTGGGGCCAGTGGATTCGGGGGCTCATTTTCCATTCTCGGGAGCAAATTAGGATCGTTTTATTTTCGCTGATGGCTGATAATTATTCGCCGTGCCTGAAACATTACGTGATTTGCCCTCGCCGCTTCTACAGGCTACATGAAAATCGGAAGAGAGTTTATTTAATTGCTGGCAGCCATTTTGTATTCACTCCTCTTTTTTGATGGAGGTGTCTGCGTAGCATAATAGGTGATTTGCACTGGAGCTCAGCTGTGTGTTTTATCTGAATTGCTCTTTGGGAAGGTTTTCACCCAATACATGCCGCATCCAAATGTCATTTTTCTGAAACGTGGTGCAGGAACAGTGTGGTGGTGTGCAGTTCGTCCTGACAAATGATCTTGACCATCCTGCAGCACTGCTGAGAGCTCTTTAACAGATTTGAGTGCCCATTATTCTGACCTGTGTTTAGAGTCAAGGTTTTCTTTTTAAGCCCTTTTTTTAAAAAAAAAGTGTTTTAATCGATTTGTCAACAAAGAGCCACAGAAGAAAAGAAATGGATGCTGCGAGCATGCTCCAGGCACAAGGTCACACTGTTATTGATGGAGAACAAAAGATTCCAGTTTGCTTTAAAAGTTAATAACTTGCAGAGGGAAATTATTGGCAGAATAGGATATGGATAAAGGCACGGGTTCAGGGCTTCTTAACGACTAAAATACATCCAGTGATGGGGAAGAAAAGCCTGCTTTTCCTTGGTTATCAGTGCTCTTGCAGTCTGCCTGCTCTTTGCCATGCTGCAGAAGCAGTTGTCATGGCAATAAGCTCCGCCGTGATGGATTCAGTTTGTGACAATGGCGGTAATACGCTGAGTGTGCTCTTTACATCGGGTCTTACCTGCTTGCTCTCTCCTCCTCACCCCTCAATCCAGCTCACTGCTGCAGTCACATTTCACTCACACATGCACGCACACACTCGCACACACACACACGCAGTTAAACAGAGGCAGACAGTCAGGCTGACAGAGGGGCGTGGTCGCCATGATGAAGCATCCTGAGCAAGCATGGAAGCCTGCATCCCCTCACAGGCTTCCTGCGCGAGCACCACATCAACAAGTGAGCATGACCTGGAGGGGGGGAGAGGAGGAAGCGCAATTTAATAACGCTGAGGCCACATCAGTCAGCCAAATGGAAAGCCTGCTTCCTCGGGGTTGGGGAGGGGTGGGGTTAAAACAACATCATGCACCAGCTGCTCCCCATGACGGTGCAGATATCGCTGCCTAACTGGCTCATCTGTGCTCCAAATGCAGCCAGAGCACCTACAGTAGCACACAGACACAGTGGCAGTTCACCAAGGTCACAGACGGGTCAGACGGGCGACTGGTTATAAAATCAGCGTTAGAGTGGGACGAATCACTGCAACGCTCAAAATATAGACTGTCTTTTTATATTCCGATTGACAGGATTTGATTTATGTTCGGTGATTATATCAATGAACTGAGCTTCTGTCATTAGAGCAAAACATCCTGACGTGATTCTGAAGCTATGATTGATTTTAAAAAGCCTTGTATTGTCTGAGAGACCTTCAGGAGGGATGGGTAAAATGGAGACGCTGCGTGTTTTCTGGAGGAATATTTCAGTCAGTGCAGAGGCGCTGGTATTGATCAGGTCTGTGTGCCTCACAGTGAAGGAGATAGTGTGGGAGTTTCCCCATGGGCTGCACAGAAAAGGTCTTCACTTGGCTCTCACATAGCGAAGTAATCCTACAGACTACACAATACTATATTTAATAAAAAATGTACTGACAGATTTATGTTTTTTGCACTTTAGGTTTAAGTTAAATGCTCTGACTTTGATAAATTATCAGAAAAAGGACCCAAAGGTTTGACAAGAAGGCAGGTTAAACAACCAAAGCTGAAGCCCGTGAAAGCAAATTAAAGGCAATAAAAAATCAAACAACAGGAAAGAGTGCGAAAAAAGACAAACCAGTATCGACCAAGGGGACACACGGAGAACGTAGAAATGGGGATGCATGTGAGACACAGGCCAGCCAGCGAAGAGTGAGGAAAAACACAGGAACTGATTAACTAATGAAACACGGGTGCACACAGACAAAGGTTGGAAAACAGACAAAGACAGGAAGCAGGAGGTGGAAAGTCAATGATGCCACATGAGGATTTAATCTACAAAATAGAACTGGAAATGATCAAACCAAAAAAACATGACACAGATGTTTTTAAATTCAGATTTCTGTGTACAATTCAGCGTAAGAGAGCCATTAAGCAAAATAAATATTAGAGAGCTGTGTGTGATTTAAAGTTGCAAACAGACAAGAGGAAAAAAGTACATAAACTATAAGCTAGTCTATATGAAATTGTCATTCTACATGCTGTGTGTCATTCATGGCTTCTGCTTGACTTGGAACAGTCTGGATCATTTATATTTTAATAGAAGTTTTATTTTTGCACATTTTTAAAATGTACTGTTCTGGGCCCTTATCATTTATTAAGATATTAGTTATATGTATGTATTCTTTATTTATCATCTTCTTTATTCTACTTTAATCCAGATTTTTTCTCTTTCCCTGCATGATTTAAGTTCTGAATGTTAAACATGGACAGGGGACATCTGTCAAAATTAATTATTGAAGTTGTATTAATAAATTAAAAAATAAACTGAAATGAGTTTCTTCCTCGTACCCCCGGGGCGATTCTTTTTTATAACGGCAAAAAGCTCATAAACTGATCAGCGATCAGTCCTCTGTGGTATCTCTGCGAGCACAGCAGATTACTCTTATCAGTTATATTGGATTCTACTGACTGGCCATTTGCTGACTCATTATCGCCTGGTAAGCCTCCACTGTGTTAGACACGTACTGATTAGATGAGCCACCCAGGTCACGACAGCAAGTCAGAATGTTACAATGCCACATTGAGCAGCTTTACTTCCGCACAGAGCTCAATTAACACGGCTGTGCGCAGAGATGAGATGGATAGCAGGACCGGGAAGAATCATCAGACGCTCGAACTGCGCTGCTGAAAGGATGAGCTGAAGTCAAGACAAGCAGCTGCCTGTAGAAGACAAAGGCTGTGTGGGCTTTGTTTGGAGATGTTTCCTGCTGCTTCACACAAAAGCTGAGGCAAGGAACCATTGACCTGAGATACTGAATGCAGACCAGATTGTGTAATATGTGGGCACTGGTTGTTTCTAAAAACTGTTTGAGTTGCACTTCATCAAGAATTGCCTTCAGATCATAGACGGAAAACTTTGAGGCGCTGCTCGGCCCAGATTACGATCACTCTCATCGAGCCGGGAAGTTCAGCCTCTATATTTACCGCTCGGCTGCCGTGACCTACCTACCGTTGGCCGGAGTCGGGCTTAGGAAACTCTGAATAATTCAGTTGTTGTAGTTGGTGGATCCCTGCGTAGCTGCTGGTGGTGTTGGTGGTTTTTTGGGGGGTCATGTGGTCCTGACAGCTGGTGAGGCAGAGATTAGGGATGGGCTTGGTGGGACAGAGGGTGGTGGGCACCTGGAGTCTGGAAGGAGCCAGTTCTTTAGAAAACCCCACCCACCTGCCTCCAGTAAACACACAATTATATATAGATATATACTGTGATGTGTGCATCGCCTTTTGAAATATGTAAATATGCAACAAGACAGAGCGTTTGACCGTCTTTAAGTTGAATGTTATGTTGTTCCTTCTCCTGGATTCTGCTGCCAGGTGGAGCCGGTCGACGTGGGCAACTGACCTTTTCAGATTGAGAGAGGAAGGACGCTTCTTAACCCACATCCAAATGTTCCCAAGCCGGCCTGCCCTTTCCTCACGGCAGCCGCGTTTCAAAGGGACTCTGACATTTCACAATTGATCTGATCGCGTGTGAAGCAGAGCGGGCTTTCTATCAACTGTCAGCAGATGTCAGATCAGAATAAATGGGAGAGAAACGGAAACTTTTTAATTGACTGGCCCAGAGAGTTGCACACATGCCAGGCCGGCTTTCCGGGTGATTGTTGAAGTGTCTGCGGGACATTTGACACAAAGTGGACATGAATTATTTGCGAGCTTAATGATGGGCGGAGGACCGGTCAAGGAAGCTGCACTGTAACTGGACAGACAATGTGGATCTTAAGTGATCCCTGTAGAGACTAGGATTAGCGGGACTGCTTAAAAGGATTCAGTGTTTTTTGAGAAGGGTGGGTGTTTTCTGATACGTGGGGTTAAGCCCAGGTTATCTCACAGCGTGCTGTTTTGTCAGGTAAAAACATTTTATATATGTGTAGCTTTTGGGCTTATCTAGCGGACTGGAGTAGCAAGAAGCAATGCTTCTGGTGTCTGGCAAAGCTCTTGGGCAAATGGGAATACCTTGTGGCTGTGAAAGCTCGGGCGACGGGCATGTAACCTGCAGAGTCATTCAGTGCTTTTTGGCTTTTTGGTTCTGAGGAGACAGAGTTTGAAAACCAATAATGAACATGTTTCCAGTGCAAAAAATCCAGATTTCCCATCATGCTTTGTTTTTCCCAACTGGACAAAAGAATCATGTTTTGCATTGCATCTCCTCTCAGGTCTGTGGGTGGACTGATAAAGTAGTGCTGCGTGTCAGAGACGTGCAGTCGGAGACATGCAGAGAGACTGAGTCTTCATTTCAAGTGGAGATTCTGCTAAAAGAGATTAAGGTAGCAGTCTGCTGGATAAACGCTTTATCCCTTTAATCAGCTCTGTTTTTAAAGCTATTAAAACATGGGCTAGCCTCTCCCCTTCCGCCCAATTCCGGCCCATTTCCATCTCCTCCCCTCCGCCGTAGGCCGTAGGGGGAAACAAAGAGTGCTCTTAATGCTTTCCATCTTATGATTAACTGTCAGGTGCCTTCGTTGCCACACAACAGTTTAACCTAATGAAAGTAACATGTATCTAATCTCTTGATAATGGACACAGAAGGAAGCCCAAATTTGCTGCCTGTGAATTAGCCCTGGCTGGAAAACCAATTAGGTTTTGATCCCTGGAGTCAAAGCGCCGTCTCCGTACCCCAGCCGGGATCTGCCAGGCCTGTATCCAGGGAATCTTGTGGGACACAGAGAGAAGGGTACAGCTGTTGGATGCCTCGCCAGCGAGTCACCACCGCACGCTTTTAGCTTGTCGAGCAGGACACAGAATCAAGATGGCAGCTGCTGGGGTGGGGTGCTCCCAAATTTATCTGCAGCTCATAGTTTGGATGTGTATCACAAAGGAGACCATGATGCATCTTGGCCCTCCTGGCGTCACCCCAACACGTGGTAATCTCTCAAACCGTGGACCTCTCAGGGTGACCAGCAGAGAGTCGTGAGTCAGTGACTGTCTTGTGTGTTTTTTTTAAGAGAATTAGCCCCAAAAGTAGGCTGGTAAATAAAGACAGTGAATGAGTCTTCATGTGCATCACTTGAGGGGTTGTGATCTGCAAATTCAAGTGAGATGAACACTCATTTCAGCTGGTGTTGAAAGGCAAACTGGAAATGAGGCTGAGATGCTTTGTCGAAAAAATCTCATCTGCACCAAGAAAAAAAACAAAACAACAACAACAAGGGGAAGCACAGCCTTTGGCTTGAATGGCTTTAATAGGCGTGCCTGGGCTGGTTACAGGGCCTGTATAATGGAGAGCAGAGGAGAAGGTGTGGCCCAAAGACATCTGTCCACTCAGGACATATTGTGTCAACAGCTGCTATAGAGTGAAAAGTCCCTGGGGAAGGAAGTTGAATCACTTAAACATTACAGCAAAGGTGTAACATTATACACTCTGATTGGGCTTTTTTGTGCCTTTGTTGGGTGTGTGTGTGTTTTGTTACATGGGACCACTGTAGCTAAAGGCATGTTAACATGACAAGTAAAGCACAAAGGCGGCCTACTGCTATCTGAGGCTGACTAAATCCTTTGGCTGGCAGACAAGTAAGACCTTCCTTTTACTTAGAATTCTTCCACATAAGGCTGTGTGTTTTACACAGTTCATCCTTTTCACAGCGTTATCAAAATGTAACCTTTTAGGTTCTGTCGTCAAATCTGTCGGCACATCATCAGTGGTGCTCCTTCCGCACGGTTATTGGCAGCGCTTCATCATACTGGAAATGCCTGTATGCACGTTATTGAATTAGGAATAATAGCGCGGAAATAATCAGATGAATCTGAGCAGATAATCCTCTCTGCAGTTGTGTAGTCTTGGGTTCTGTAGCTCTCACATGAGGAGTGGAAAAAAAGGGCAGTGATGAGCATTCGAAGCAAGACGTTTTTGCCATGCTGGCAGCGTGTCTCCCTGGTGACAGCGTGGATCTGTCAGTCAGCCCAACACGCCGTTCCTCGTCTGACTCAGCGGATGTAGACTGTCGATGCAAGCCAGCCATAGGGTGCCTGTTTCAGGCCGTGTTCTCCTCCCTTCCTCCATCTCTGTGTTGCTGTTTTTCAAAATTCCAGTCGCTACAGGAAACAGCAAGAACCCTGCGGGCTAGCAGCGCAGACGCTGAAGATGACATGTCGGTAACCTTAGCTCTTACCTTTTTTATTTTGCAGGGATTAACACCAAGGCTCGCCTCCCCACATGTTGAACAAGTTCGCCTAAAGAATTACAAACAAGCCAAAGAGTTTTCTTTCCCCCATACCATATTTTTTTACATTCTGGTTCACAGAGGATGAATCCCAGTGACATTTCCACCAGTAGCACCAGCAGGTTCACATCTGTGTCCGTCTGTCTTGTAGGTACAGCCTCACAGAGCTGTGAAACCAGTTGATTCACTTTTACCAGCTGTTTTTAGAATCTCAACTTTTCTGTCTTCTGGTTTTCCAGGTTACCTGCCTTCAGGATTTCTTCGGTGAAGACGACGTCTTCATTGCATGTGGACCTGAGAAATTCCGCTATGCCCAGGACGACTTCTCTCTGGATGATAACGGTGAGTGTGACAGTAGTCGCCTGTGTTTAACATCAAGTGCCACATATAGGCTAAATAATATTATTTTGTCAGACATGATGGTGAAACAGCTAAGCTTATGCCGTATTACTGCAAAGCCATGGTTCAGTATAGGCTTTGTGATAATCATGTAGCAACATCAACCTAAAGATGACATAATAAGGATACCTGTGAAAGGGGTAAAGGAGATATATTGTGCTCAATTTCAGGTTCAGGATTTTATTTTGGGTTACTACTAGAACACATGTAAATTATTTAATATTGAAAAAACACATCAGTTCTCTCACACTGTCCAGTGTCTGTTTTTACTCCTGTATCTTTAAGCCCCCCCCCCCCCCCCCCCAATACCCAGTCTTCTCTGATTAGTCAGCTCACACACGCCTGCGATACACGTGGAGGGCGTCCAGTGGAATTTGTTTTGTACAGAACTGGGCTCATGCTAAAGTGTAAACTGCACAGTGCAGCAAGTGCAAATTATATCTTAATGTTATTGAAATGAAATGCGGAGGGTGAGTTTTGCTCATCTTCTGGACTCTTCCTTGGTCTGAAATCCTCTCCCTTTCATGTACTAAACATAATTTGAATAAAATAATTGAAGATGGAAACTTGACCAATTTTGCAAGATCCTCAACATTTCAATTTAAGAAAACAAGTCCCTCTCACACTACCCCTGCTCTCCAACATTGCATTTGAGTGCCTAAAATGAAAATGTCGGCATGCAGTGAGAGCCGGGTAATTCCTGTGGTGTCGGTTAATTTACTGGATGTCTTCTGCAAAAGATGTTATTCTCACATGCGACGCTGTGAGCTTGTTTATAGTGTGAAGAGAAATTATGTGTGTGAAGAAGGAGGCCTGGAAATAAAGGGAGTCAAAGAGGGAAGTCTGTTATCTGCAGCCGGCAGCAGGGATAGAAAAAGGTAGAGCAGAAGAAGAGCCATTAATCTGTCCGGTGACAGGTTTAGGCCAGCTGATCTGCTGCTGCTGATACTGCTGGGAAGTAGAGGAGAGAAAATGTAAAAACCGATCCTCTAACGGAGTCTCTCTGCTCCCCGCAGACCTGAAAACCCTATTTATAACAACCCACTTCCACCGGATGTCCCCTCCTCGAAACATTCAGTATCGTAGAAATGTCTTTCATTCTGAGCGCAGCGCTGATACAGGGCTGATTTTGTCATTAGGTTTCCTTCATCCCTTTTCTTTCCTCCCCCTCCAGATCCTTGTCGGATCTTGGTCGGATGGAGATTCAAGTTCATTTATAATGTTCTGGGTCTGTTCCTTTCAGCGTACTCCCCCCATGGAACCAAAGCTAAATTGTTTCATTCAGTCCATAATAACCTCGGGGGCAATACTAAATAAAACGAGAGTCTCGAGCACCCAGACATCACCGAGTCGGCCTCAGCGGAGCAGGGGAGAGGCAGCTGTCTGTGATGCATCACATGGACATTACAGCAGCGCACAGATCACTCTGGCTGGTTTATAATGAAATCCTGATGTTTTTCAAGGAGTTAATATTCTGAATCTGCAAAAAAAGAGACGGACGTGCCATAAAATGATCCATCCATATCAGAAATGTAGTTTTAAGCGTTGTTTGGCAGGAAAAACTACAACAGATTTCAATCCCTTGGTGGTTACTTTTTGCTGTCCTTTTGTCAAACGCGAGACGGACGTTGGCGCGTACGTTACCTGCAGCTCTGCTTATGCAGCAACACCATCAGTCGAGGCTCTGAGGGAATGTGCCTTGGATACTCTGGAGGGGGCTATTTCTAGAGCCCTGAGTAGACTCGACAAGCTGCCAGTCTGAGGAATTGTCAAAGGCACGGTGGCACACCTAGCAAACAATAGCACGGGAGTGTATCCAGTAGTGTGTGAAGGTTAAGAGAGAGAAGACAGACATGGTGCGATCCCGGGAGACGGAGGGAGGACAGATAGTATAATTAGCATCAAAAGTGGGAGAGGGGAGAGGGAGGGGCAGAGGAAAGAGAGAGCCTGACAGTACAAACAGAGGGGAAGATGCAGAGGGAGGGGTAGCGATGTCTGGAGTCTGTCTACTCTGATTAATACAGTGACCCAGAATGTACTACCTACATTTCTATATGATTTCTATAAGCGCTCACTGCTACGCATCTACATGAACACACAAACGGCATCTATCGCTCTTGAATAATGGCCAGTAAAACCCAGGAATCTTAAAGATCAAAGTGTCACAGTCAGGGATGAGTGTTCGTGATCGTGGAGGCCCTTCTATAAATCGGTATAAGATGCTTAAAGCTGCTGTGAGTGTTGTTGACGTTCTTTAGCGAACGTCCTGTCAATCCCCGCCCTCGTCCCCTCGTCACCACACGAACACAACGCGGGAACTGCCAGATACGGTCGCAAACAGGAGAATCCCGCTCTCTGAGTGTTCGTCTCTTTCTAGAGTTCTCTGTCCTGACTGGATAAAGTGGGCCGGGATACCAGGAAATGTCTTTTTCTCTTGCTGCAGGAGGGAGGGGGGGAGGAGAGACATCTGTTACTGACCAAACATTCATTACTGTTGGAATATGCTAACTTCAATTGATATCTCTGCCACACCATGAGTAGACATCTGGACATGATGTCAAAACTGTTTATTTCCACATATTCTGTTGACAGTTAGTGTAAGTTCAGATTGTAAGTGAATGGTTTGAACTAAATTTCTTATATATTGGACCTTTTAAAAAGTGCTGACGACATGTTTTTGATTCTGTTATCATCGCTTGTACAGCCTCAAAAAATGTAAAAATAAAGCGCTTTAGAAAAATGACGCAGGCAAAAAAGGAATAAATGGCACTGAACGGTTTCCAATCAAAGTCATTTTAATAGAAGAACTTAAAATGAACATCCTGCCAGTTCAAGGTCACAGCGGCTGCCGTGCTGTTTTTTCTAAAATCGTAAACCAACATATATCTATAACCCTCAGTGTTATCTAAACGTGCTTCATCTAGGGTAGAGCATTGCCTACTACTACTTTTACATTGATTCTTGACATTCTGATGGATGAACTCATATGTTGGACGGAGCGTCAACACGTGCCGGCTGACTCATTACGTTCGGAAAAAGTGATGTTGTCTTTGTGCTTCTTTCCACAGAGTGCAGGGTGATGAAGGGAGCCAAAGCTCAGCGTGGAGCAAAGAGTCCCGGCCCGATCAAGCGCAGCAAGTCTCCTGCTGAGTCGAGTGAGCCCATTAATATTATTATTATTATTATTATCTCATCATCTCCACTGTAAAGCTTCCTGTTTAACGAAGAGCAGAAACTGACCTCACCTTGTCCTGCAAATCAAAACGGAGAGCGAGCTGGTGGAAAATGAAGCGGCAGACGTGAGCTTGAATACGTGAGATACGACAGTAGAGTGATTGTGTAGTTATCGGCTCCTGTTGTCGTGATGCTGGTGTGTATCCGACCTCTGACCTTACTCTGAGGGGGAATGGTGGGCATAAATATGGATTTCCCAGCGTCCAATGAGCAGATTTCAGTGATGCTTTTATGTTGGACTATGAACTGCTTTTGGTTCGACAAAAGGGAGAGACGAGATAAAATCACGGTTTTCTCTCTGTGTTGTTTTGGAGAGCTGCACCCAAGAACTGTTCTATCCGGGGGGGGGGTCCAATTGATGTCGGCTCGTTAATCTCACTGCAAACACCTCATAAAAAAAACCCTTGAATACTGACAATAGGGACAGTAAATGTCCAGACTTTGTTTCACTGTGCTAAATCCTTGTTTATTCTAATAAACCTGCCTTTTGTTTTTAGACCAAATCTGATGAGATTATTAGTATAATGTAGCTGATGCAGATTCCTTTTTTTTTTTTTTTTTTAAGTCATGAATAAAACATGGAAAGTAAACAAAGAGGGTACAAACAGCTTTTGGCTGTTTGTTTGACAATCAGGCATTTTAACATTTAATAATATCCAGGAGGCAATAGGACATAATAGAGACATCGGGGGGGGGAGTTGCTCGTGTTTGAATCTTTAATGTTAACAGCGCTGGAACACGGTGTTGTAGCTCTTTGTTACGGAGCTATCTGAGTTTATATAGCTTCACTGTTAGCTGGCTAAACATTTGGTGCAATGAAATCTGATCTGGTGCAGGCATGACAAAAGAAAAGCTGTTTTTTTTTTCTTTGACAGCTTTCACATAAGATCTGGTCTCTGGAAAACAAAAACAAATGATGCACGTGTTGGATTGTATATCATGTAGAAGTGTATTTAGTCTCCCGCTGGTTACTCACTGTTTAAGCCTGGTTGAGGTATGAGTAAGGGGCAGTGTCTCTGCTCTAGACGAAAGACAGATCAGGTGAGTAGTTAAATCCCCTGTAGGACATAAACAGACAGGTGATGCTCAGGGCCGATGTGGTGTGGTAGCAGCAGGTAGTCCACAGTTCATGTTTCACACCGTAGGTGGGGGGAGAGCGTTGGGGTCTCCAGCCCTGCGGGGTTCCGTCCGTCCTTCAGCGCTCTTGAATATTTTATTGATCACTAATGGGGGGATGCCTGGCCTTTAAGGCAGCAGATGGTTGGCCAACATGCTGGGGAGGCAGTAAACTGTTGAGCGTTAACTACCTCTATAATACCTGAGAGGTCAGCCGGCTGATAATGGGGTTGTGACTGGACTGCGTTAACTGGGATTAGCACATGTAAATGATGCTGATGGGTTTTTCGGTCGTTTTCAGAGATATTTACCAGAGACTTTACAACCAAACGAAGAGGATCGTTATGGCTCAGGGTCACCAGGGAAAAGGATGGTTAACTGGCGATCCATCTGTATCATTGACACAATGTTTGAAGTAACTGATGTTTTGTCCTGTGTTGTGGTTATCTACATCTCTGAGGGAAAAAAATGTCTTCTCAACAGCAGCATCAATAATAACACCACCTGGAAATGCTCGAGAGGAAAAAAGTGGTCTCTTGTTACTTTAAAGGGATATTCCGGTGTAAGCTTAATCCATGTTCTAACACACCGTGACACCGAGTACGACCCCCCCCTCAACAAATGAAGTTTGCGGACCGCTAGCTAACGCAGAGTAAGGGTTAGCATCCTCAGGGTTAGCATCCTCAGGGTTAGCATCCTCAGAGAGGACCGCACGACAACAGTACACTGCAGTAAATGGGTCCAGGTATAAACCGCCATCAAAAAGGCACAAATACTGTCAGAACAGCACCAAACTACGTAAGCTAGCAGTCTGCAGACTTTATCTCTGAGCTCTATGATGATTATGTGAAATAAAAATAGACATTCAGTTTTGTCATGTGCAGCCACTTCTTGACAGTTTGTTTGGCAAATTTGTTTGACAGAAAAAAACTTTTGTGTGGCTCTCCGTTAACATACTGACAGTAGTTGCTAACCATTAATTGGCTAATAATGTTTCAAATATGCAGGGAGCAGCAAGAAAAACTATAAGTTACAATTAAGTCTCCCTGATGATTCTCCTGCCTCTGATTGGTTAGCAGCTAACTGGGTGGCATCTTGGGGAGGTGCGTGTGCCTTGACTTTCAGACTCATGTTCTCCA
This sequence comes from Acanthopagrus latus, assembly GCF_904848185.1. NCBI lineage: Eukaryota > Metazoa > Chordata > Actinopteri > Spariformes > Sparidae > Acanthopagrus > Acanthopagrus latus. The sequence continues at coordinate 8,179,941 of NC_051051.1, forward strand.
GCATGTTAAGTCAGTCCAGTCTGATTTTTAAAGAACTGCTATCAGCACTTTCTTGAGCTTCTGGCATCTAAAACAACAACTTGTACCAGGGTGCATTGGGTTCAATGAGTCGAATGCCCTCAAAGTGTGTTTGGCGCTGTCCGGGCCGAAATGAAACACAGTGATCTTCAGTTACAGATTGCCACACTGGAATGACTTTCTGTTCCCCCCACAAAAGGATTGATAAATGTCTCAAATGTAAAAACTTCACTTTTACAAAAAAGGCCCCCCTGTATCTGCTCCAGCTGAACTCTGTGCAGCATGTGTGGCAGAGCAGCTCATGTTTAGATGTTCTGATTTTAAGATTCCAAGATACTAAGACTTGTGATTTAAGTGTTCAAACAGCTTGTTTAAGTCCACATTTGTAAGTCTTGTTTATGTGCCCGAGTGGTTAAATGAAGCCAGTGGCATTAAGTCGGTTGACAATGGAGCTTTATCCGCGTTGTGTTTTCAACACTCGCTGGCTCAAATGTACACCGGCCATCTGGCTCATAGTCCTCAGAATCCTTTTCATCTCTTATAGACAAAAAACTCTTTTAGAGCACTTAACACACGCGGCTACATCACATCGCACCGCTCTTAGATATAAACACAATGTTCCACACAGAGGAGAGTCCTAGCAACGCGGCGCGACGCAGAGTCGGTGAATAAAATGTCATCTAACAAACACGGAGGGTTTGTCAGCCACCTAAACCTGGACCAACAGCGTCCCTCGGGCGCTGGAGCCAAATGAGGCCACGGTTCAGGAATGATTTTTTCTCCAGAGCCAAGAAAAGGGGTTACACACTCTCTAATCCACACTACTGTTTACCTCTTTTTCTCCTCTTTCACTCCTCCTCCCCTCCCCTCCCCTCTCCTCTCCTCTCCTCTCCTCTCCTCAGCCAACGGGACGGGCTCCAGCAGCCAGCTCTCCACCCCGATTTCCAAGCATTCCCCCACCTCCACCCCAAACAGTCCAGGCCTCAACAACAAGCAGAAGGTACCTTGACCTCTATTCCCTCTCCTCACCTAGTTTCTCTTTTCCCATTTTTTTTTTGTTTGTCTCCAGATGAATCATGATGTGATTTTTGCTCCTCTGTGTCTGCAGGATCTCTACTTGCCCTTATCTCTGGATGACGACGATTCTCTGGGCGAATCGATGTAGACTCTCCTCCTGCAGCCTGCCTCCTTTTATGGCCTGAAACACAGAAGTTTTATACCTCTGCTGCTTTCCACCTTCACTCACAGTGCCACCTGTTGTTTAGGAGAAACCACTCTTTGTCTCTCTTTTTCTTTCTTTTTTTTTTTTTCGAAGGCCTTAGCCACCAGGGCTATGACACCATTTGCTGCTTGAGAAAAACACAGACATTTTTTTTCTTTTTTGAAAGAATAAAATAATCAGTTTCGACCACGTTGTAACAATCAGCGCACACGTGTTTCTATGTATTTCTCAAAAAGGGCACACAGTCATTGACCAGCAGGTTTCACGGTGTAAAAATCTCACTTTGGTCTCAAACATTTTGTTCAAGGTTGCACTATAATTCCAGCCACAGAATTCCAAGCAGCAAATGGGATCTTTTTTTTAGGGGTGTTTAGTCGAAGCTGACTCAACTTTTGTATCACTTGTATTTGTGATGTTCCTCTTCTGTCCTCCTGTCCTTCTGCCCTCTACAGTTAAAGGTGTGAAAGGTAATGGGTCCTTGTCAGAGGAAGTCTGTTAAGCCAGATAAAGTCCTTCTAACCCGCTGTAAATACTGTGTATAGCTATCCATCCTGACATCTCTGCCCAACGTACATTGCTGTGCTTCCATAACGTCACTACAACGTCCGTCTAACATTCGCTCAACATGATACAGGGTATGGTCAAAGTAGAGGAAGAGCCAAAAAGTACGAAGTCCCACCACAGAGGGTGAGGATTGTGTGGGACGCAAGCTCCTGACTGAAGAGGATAATTGGTCAGAAGCGAACGCCTCCTCAATGAGAATCCGTGTTCCCACGTGAGCATGTATATGAAAGATTATAAAACCACCACGGAGGCCTCAAAATCCTTCCGCTGGCAATAATTAGCATTCATGTTGTCTAATCAAGGACGAGAAACATGTAAGGAAAAAGCATCCCACAGAGCCCTCAGTGAAGTCTTCGTGTTGGTGTTTCCTCTATTCTGGCCCTCTACATAGACAGTAGGCCACACATGCTGTATACCCTCTGTGTTTTTAGATTTTCACAAACTGCAGTGCATGATACTGATGAATGATGATGAAACTTTTGGGCATGTAAAAAGCTGAAGGACCTAATGTTGCTTAAAAAAAAACAACCAAAGGAACAAATATTAGGCCAAGAAAACCCAACCCACTTTCAGTTTTCAGTTTTTTATCGACCAAGTACGAATAATTCCCCGTGTTTTAGGCCACGACTAGTGGTGACATTTTGTCGTAGAAGGTGCGTAATTCAAAGATGAGTGAATAAAGGGTCTGAAAGCCAAAGTATGATTTTTAGAAAAGCGGGAAAAGATGTAACTATATCAGCTGTAAAATTCTTTAAAAGAAAAACAAAAATCAGGAGGAAGCACATCTGGAGAGTTCTGCATGTTACTTTTAACACGAAATAAGGTTCAATCATGCTCATCTGAGGCGATTAGAGTTTTTATCAGGGGGCTAAACGGTAGTGGGGTTTCTCCTATTTTGCATGGCTCAGCATAGTTCTCAGATACAGGGGAGATGGAAAAAGCGTAACGTTGTCTAAATCTATGTGTGGGTTTTAAAATTTTTATAAAGTCTATTAATTTATATCAAGGGTACTCATCTAGGACATTTATTTATAGTTTAACTCGCTCGCGTGAGCTCTTAACACTAGTACTATTTTCAAGCCTCTGTGTGCAACTTTCTACGGCCATACACTTCTTTTTTCTACTGTCACGACTCGCATCGTGAGGGGAGGTTTTTTTCTCCGATTTCTGCAGGGAATCGAGCCTGAGAATCGCTAAAATTGGAAACGACACTGAAGCACAAAGCAGGGAGCTACTTTAGTCATGACGGTAACGGTGTCTACTCGCCAGCATTGCAATGCGTGACCACAACAGATTTTTTTTTCTCTCAATATATTTGAAAAAGAAAGTGTTGCACATGTAGCTTCCTTTTGAAATTAACATCTATGCATTCGGATTCAAGAATAGTTCAATCTTATTTTCGGTAGGAATGGCCTTTTTATACCTAATAATGATAATAATGATGATAGCGTGATAAGAAATGAACTAAAACTGATCATTTCCATGCAGTTATTCCATTGTGATAATGTGACCGTCTGAAAGTTTTTATGTCTCATGAGTGGCGCGGTGCCCGCCCTGTGGATATGCTTTGAATAGCTGTTATCATTACAAGACAAACCATCACCAAAACCTGTCTGGTGCTGTGATTTACACCTTTCTCCTGCAGGGAGCGCTGTCATACCAGCACAACAATAGCCAATAATATCAGCTAATCCAACAAGCAGGGACGCCTCACTGTACCCACCATTTTGTACAAAATACTCCCATTTGTTGTCGTTTTTCCCCCCTCATCGGTCCTGTACGACCGCACATGCTAATAATGTTCTCGTTTGGTTTTTCTACAGCTTATTACAGCATATAACACATTAACAGGAACTGTTGGTTGTCTTGTGTTAACCCGGCCCGCCACCATGTAAGATGGATGGTGTGAATTCATCACCTACAGTGGTGCCTTTTTTTTTTAAGAGTACCGTCTTTTTGATAAAGAAAAATGAAAAATGGGGACGTCCAAGGCTCGTTCTTTGTTAACAGCTCGTTTGTAAAACATTTTTAAACATCCTGAATGAGGAGGCCGACACGCGTTTGTTTTTGTGGAGTCACGGGACACTTGATCATGGTGTAAATACGCTCCCCCTCCTGTGCTCTTTCATATGTATGCCTTTTTTCTGATTGAATGAATGACATTTTTTTCTTGGGAACTTAACAGTGTCCTTTTTAGTGGTATTTTGCAGTGTCACAGTGGCTTGTTTCAGTGCTTTCATTCAGTGTATTAACCGGTATCCTTTTGCAATTAAAAACAGTCGTATTTCACCTCTCTGGACTTGAGTTTTTTTTCTTTTACAATGAAGCTGCCTACTATAGAGTCTCATTGTTTGTCTCAGATCACTGCAACAATACATTTCCCTTTTCACTGATGAGGGAATGGTACAGTCGTGTGTGTGCGTGAGTGTGTGTGTGTGCATATTGTATGTCTGCAACACGGCCGGTCATCACTCGATGTGTGCTGAGAACCTATCGAGAGACGCATAAATAGATGAAAGATTTCGCGTGTTTAAAAATAGTGTTGTGCTCATGTTGAGATCACTACGATACGCGACCATCTTCATCACCATGGGAACAGCAGAGTCTGTCTCGCATGTTGAGGCAGCGGCCAAACATGTCAAACAACAGCCAGACTGTAAACATTCCCCTTTTTAATTAATCAGAGGGTAATGTTGATGATGTTGTTGAAATACATGTCATGTTCTTGTCTTTGGTTATTTTAGTTTATTTTTATGTTTTATTTGATTTAATCCAGCTGTCTTCTCCAGCTGACACCTGAGAACAAGAAAACAATCAAATGGACACAAGTACACAATAAACAAGGATGTAATGAACAGTTTCCAGAATCATTAAGAAATATCTGCTAGTGAAGCTTTAAAGTCGTAAAGGAAGAATGCAAGACTCTAGTTTTGAGAGCAGCTGATTTTAAAAGGCAGCACCTGTAGCCAGCAGTGAACAGAGGGGCGGTGAGGAGGTGACGGAATTACTGGATTTAAATAAGAGAAGGGCTGTTCAGCAGTTTGCAAGCTTCAACACATTATCAACGTTTTATGAAAAAATATGTTGTATGTATCGGTGGAACTGTATATATATTAACAGCCTCCCCACAGAATACAACCACACTGCTTTAGGTAATAATTTAGGGGTGACTTGTTCCCCACATTAGTCCTGCAGTTACAGTCAACATCACAAATACAGAAGGAAGTTTGTACGCAGGGTTGGAAGGATTCCTTAAAAAACGTTTTCAGATTCAGCTGCTAATTTACAATAAACTAATGTCACTTGATTACTTCCTGCTACATGTACTGTGTTGCCCCCTTAGCCTGGTGGTGCATAAACAAGATGAAGAGATGTGAGGTAGCTTAGACGCTTCCAACAGTAGAGCTTTATAAATGAAAAACATGAACGCCATATCAACATTTCTGCAAATAAGTGAGCAAATTCAAATCACCATTTCTAAATGTATAAGCTGCTTGGAGTGCCAGAGATCGGCACACCTGTACAAAATGCGACCAAACTGCTTTAATTTTGGCAACGCTTCCCACTAAAGGCCTGAAATTATATTCAGCTTCACACAAATACTGAGGCCAGTGTGTACGTTCATTACTCCTTGAGCCATTAATCCCTACATGTATGTAAGATGTGGAGTCATTTTCATCTGTAATGAACACATGTCACGTACAGAACCATTAATCTGGTGATGTTTTATCTGTGCTGTACAGGCAGCTCATCCCACAGCACAGGATTCAAAGGCTTTACTGTCATATGGAGAAATAAGTGAGTTGTTCATTCAATGATATTCTCGGTCTCAACCTAATGTCATCAATTAACCCACTTTAAAAAAACATAAGAAGAAGAGGAGGGAGAAAAATAAATGCACATTCACATGCACAACTAACACCGAACACTTCGACACACTGAGGCTGACAGCTGCAAAGAACGGTGTTAAGATACAGACGAGGTGTTGCACATACAGACATGCAACACACCCTTGACATTCACACCATCACACAGATTAACCGTGCAAACATTTTGATGTAGATGTATGTCTTTTTCTGTTATAGCCACCCCCTCACACTGCTCTACTATAACGCTGGATCTGACATATAGAAGTCAGATCTGGCGGCCTCTGCTGCAGGGCTTCCAGTATGGACACGTTTATCTCAGTGTGTGTCCTGCCATCTGCTGGCTGAGGTGTCTGCATACCATAAAAATGGACAACCGGCCCCAACAGGGAAAGGCCAACATTTAAATTCCAATGAAACTGACTTCAAATTTGGATCGAAATCCGGTCGAAGAATAAAGAAACTGTTATCAGTCACTATTGTATTCTGTGAATGTGCAATAAAAAGTGAGTAAATGTTTGACAGTCGGGCTTTGTAGCCAACCCTTAGAGGTCACGTGCGGTCGCATGCCTGCTCTTGTGAGCTTAAAATCGTGAAAACGTGAGGCTGCATGATGTCTGACTAGATTTTGTTTGTTTAGTTTTTTACCGCAGCGTAACCAAGAAATTCCACATTTCTAGCTGCTCATGTGGATCTTTCGTTTATTTCGTTATTTATTTCAGGTTAAATGACACATTAAATATCACTCGACACAAGCAAGCATGCAGTTTACAACCCTTTCTGCTTCTGGTCTTTGAGTGATGAATATGACGTGAATATGATATTGAGTTCAAGCTAAACGTAGAAGAAAAGCATTAACAAACAGCTTTTTAAGAATGTAGGACTCCATATTTGTAATTCCTGAGTTCCAGAACTGTACAATCCATTTTGTGAACAATACTATCAGATGCCGTTATGAATGTGGTCAGGTTAGTTGACATTGCAGGATTGTTTCCAGCTGTTCACTTTGGTCCAGAAAATGTTCCCTTCATTCTAAATAACCGACACACTCGTCATCCTCCCGTGAGGACACTGAGGGTCAAAGTTTGCCGCCGGCTGCCATTGAGAAAAATTGAGTTTCATGTCGACAAATATTGGCCGGGCAAGATATTTCTCTTTGACCTGACCCGTTCTAATCAAATTTTCAGACACAGTATCCGTAATAGTGTCTCTGGGGGTGATGGAGGGTGTTTAGAAAGATGAGAAGGGAGTAGGATGAGTTATGACGTCTATCAGCGTGGGACAGATCTCAGCTGTAGCACGAGCTGAAAAGCTACCAGCTGTTGCACAATAAAGAAGATCAAAATCTCTACTTATAGCCCCAAGAGACTGTAAAGTTCCTTACATCCCACACAATACTGAAGCACTGGACAGAGTGTACGTGTGTGGAGCCGCCTCAGCAATTGGGTTGAAGATGTAAAGTCTGGCATTAGAGGATAAATTCTCCATGGAAGCATAATCCAAGTTTATTTCCATGTGCTTATCAGTTCACAAACTATTTTGTGTGTATGTTTTGGCCTGGACGACAGCTTGTGGAGTATCAAGGATGTGCTCAGCGGTGTCACAGAAATCTGTGTGTTACATTTTCAGGATGGCTCCAGAAGTCTCCGAGAGGGCTCGTCCTCTGGGGAGAGTGAGAGTCCACAGCTCATTTTTCTAAAGGTTTATTTGGCCTGTGTGAGATGAGATATTTTTCTCGGGAGCACACTCTTGGCAGGACAGAGCGACTGACTAGCATCATCCTCAGAGCCCGCCGAGTGATCGGAGGGACGAACGCACCCTCGGTTACAGAGCGAGAGGGTGTGAGCTAGCCGGTCAAGAAATAATGACGAGAAATAAAAACTGACAGAATACAAGTGTCGCTGGGAATAATGACAATTCTTAAGTTATTTCACCAATATTGGTTCATTGATATAGTTTACACAGTTAAACCATATAGCATTATATGTTTGATATTAAACAAGTAGGTGGTACATGACTAACATGGAAATGATGCATGGTTAACTTATACTATATTGAATTGAACATTTAAATGTTTAAAGATGCAATATGTAATTTTTTTTTGTTAAACGCATCAAAATATAACATCGTGGAGAAGTGATATCCCATCCACAGGCAGCTAGGGCTGTACGCCAACCCAAACACCGGGCTGAGAATCACCCATCAGCTCATCGACTACCTTAATCCAGGAAGTGCAGGACAGGTACTTTTTTAAAACTTTAATATCTTAAAAAAGAATAGACAAATTACCAACAAAGAGTGAAGAAATAATGTTTGCATTATGTCAAAGATGTGTATGTCCTGTGCCTACATTGCAGGGATATTTATTAAAGTTAGCATGCTAAACAGCTAGCAACTTTAAGACATTCACATTTAAGGCATGTAGCACTCACTTTTATCCTAAGCGACTTCATGCATACACTTGGCAAAGTTCAGACCAGCACATCAGGAGCAGATGTGAGGCTCAGTATCTTGCTCAAGGACACGTTGACATGCAGACCAGGGGAATCAAACCAGCAACCTTCCTACAACAAGACGCTGGCTCTACCCGTGATCCACAGCTGCCAACAGATGGCACTCTCATAGCAAACAACACCTTTCAGCACTCTGAGCTCCTGCTCACAGCAGTTAGCAGCGGTTAGCAGCAGTTAGCGGTTGCTCCGGTGACATGCATGTGGGAATTCAACAGGTGGCCGATTCTTACATCTTGCATCTTTTAAGCTTTGTTTGTTTAATGCGAAGAACATTTGCTTTTGTGTTTGTGACAACCTCTTAAAAAAAACAAACATATTTCTAACAGGAGTGAAATTTACTCTGAACGCCACGTTACATCACAACAGCGTGGAGCTCTTTTGACTTTTGTGACCTTGTCAAAAACTTTCCCTGGTGTGCTGGTTCAGTCTGTCATTGACCAGGAGGAATGTTGACTGTGGCAGCGCAACCGAGGTTAATTAGGCCTCACTGATGGCCTGCTCTATTTTACAGTGCTTCCGTCTTCAGTGCACTGTGTGACAGGATATTTCTCCTCCCCTCTCCATAAGATGCCTTTTTCTCATGAACTTGTGATCGTATCTGAGCCGTCGCATTGGTCCCTCTCTAATATCGCTGCTAATCCAAATGATTTGGGATTTTCTTCAGCCTGTCTTCTCGGCTCCTGCGTGGATTTACCTTATTACTGTTGGCTCCGACCGAACATTTTTCATCGGCTTCCTCTCGTTTGCCCTCGGTTTTCAAAGCCCCCAATTATCCAGACAAGATGTGTCTGTTTGAGGGAGTCAAAGTGCTTCTTGTGCTCCTTAAGCTCTGAGCACTGAGCATCTGCCAGCTTCGTCTTATTACCACAGTTCACTTACAGCTTGCAGTGTTTGCTCAATTTAACTGACCTCGGGCTAACTCAAACAGTTTTCTTTTTAACTGTTGAGGCAACCACAACAAATTAGTCAGCAGTGTGACAATCAGTGCATCAAGCGGGAGTTTTCAGTTACTGTCTTTAAAAGAACAGACACTAAACAAAGACAGGTATTTACTTGCTGGGGAGCGGTGGGCGTGAAGGTGTTCAGTTTCAGTCCCTTCCCTGCCTCCTTGTCACCATCGTTTCAGCCTTTGCATAACACCTCCTGCCGCAGAGAGGTGCTCGTCAGACCAGTTCTCAGCCAGTGTGTTTGTGTGTAAATGTTGTGAGGGGGAAGCCCTCGCAGCCAGACGTTCCGACTGAAGGAGAGCTGGATCTGGTTCTGGTTCTGTGAAGGGTTCAACTGTGACTTCTCATCCATCAGATCTTGAGCCAGAAAGGTGGGATTGATTTGAGCGTTTGACGGGAGCCTGAGAGGACTGTGAATGTGTTTGAGTTCATCACTGCAAGGATAAGACAGTTCCTCACAGGCGAGTGTTGCTTTTTAACTTCGATTACACTTTGTCTCCTGATGAAAATTGCCATTCTCAAATCATTCTTGTTAATTTTTCACTTCACTTTTCAGCATTGGTTATCTGTAGATTTATTGGGTTTTATTCTGACACCTTCAGCTCTTTCCTTGCCTCAAACCTGTTCCTTCATACTAAATGACATGCGCTGACTTGTGTCAGAGAGTCTACAGGTAATGCTTCGCACATCTTTGAGGGCATTTAAGGCTTTCAGAGAAGGTTTCCCTCAGGTACAAGTGAGGACGAACTTCTCTTTGACACACCTGATGAAATCTGTTGCCTTATCTGACGTGATGGGTTCATTTTCTGAGTCGATCGTGTCTCTAACACGACCGCCGTGTGCTGGCGTGTATGACAGAAATGTCTGGAATGTGAACTGCTGTCACCTTTATACGTATCACGGCAATGAAACGGAGAGTACACGACCTGTTGCTGAAAACGAACATTCTCGATTGGTGGGAAACAAATGCCTCACAGTTCTGAATTACGCTCACGGCCCATTAAAGAAGAAACAAACAGCCGACCAAAAATAACCTGCCTGACCACACTGACCAGGAACTCTCAAACAGATAACGCACACGAGCACAAAGAGACTCGCAGCCGTGTCCATGCGCCTGAATGACTTACTGTCTCGATCAAAAACTGAATCATTTCTTCTTCCTAATTTCATATTCTAGAGCTAAACAACAGCAGTGAGAGGTGATGAAACATGAGAAAACACAGACAGGGTGTGGCTCCACCAATGCACATGCATAAATAGGTAACTTATGTGTAGGCGGGCGTCACAGGCAGGTACAACACCTGGGAACTTCCTTATTGTGGAGCAGGAACAAATCCTCCTGTCCGAGTGATACGGTAGGCATTTATTGTTTAATCTTCCCCTCCATTTTGTTTCTCTCTTCGGGGTTTATCTCTGCTATTTCTCTGTGTGCCTTGCCTGACAGTATAGATGTATCTAAATACATGTTTTTGCGAAGAACAAACCCTCCCATCACAAGCTCGCTGCTTCCAAGGAAATTAAATTTGGCTTGCTGTAATGTGTTATTCCTGGCAAAAATGGAGAGATTTATTCAAAATGATTACATTGGCACATGCTGTCCAAATGCAGCCTGGGGCAGTCAGCGTGAGGGGACTCTAAGATCAAGGGTTAGAACATCATCTCTCTCCAGATTGTACAGCTGTGTTGTTCATCACTTCCATTGATACAGTAAATCTCGTCAGAGTCCGGCCTTGAACGCAACCCGTGTCGCTACTACTGAATTTGGCGATTTCAGTCAAAAGCCTCAGTTTGAGGTTGTTAATGTGTGAAGGACATGCATCATCATTTCAGCGTCTTCTGTCAGTCTTGATGGATACAAAAAAGAGTTCAGTTTAAAAGATGTAAGTTTTTGTGAAATCCCTTTAGAAATCTAGTCTTCCATCTGTGGGATCTTTCTGGATAAACCAAAAAATACCTCTCAGCTCTCATTACCACAGCCCAATTTTTACATGGGTGAATATTTTGTTTTTTACAACGCCGTAAGCACACTCATCAGTGAATCCAGACAATCCCGAGGGACTCGGGGTCACAGGGCACTCCGCTGATTTAGAGCAGAGATTTATAGGAAGCATATCTGTGGGATTTCTCCCCAAACTTCTCAGAATCAGAGGTCAGAGGGCGATCCTGCCCACATATAGTCCTCCTGAACACTTTATAAAGAAAAAAAATCCGTCTGGTTGCTGTCATTGATCTGCAGCTGAGAGGCTTCACCGTCTGCACCATGTTCTCCTCCGCCGTCCCATACAAGAACCAGCACTACAGCGAGCTGAGGAGCGACTGCATCACGGACAAGAAGCTGTTCGAGGATCCGGAGTTCCCAGCCACCAGTGCATCGCTGTACTTCAGGAAACCACCTCCCGGTTTTGTGGAGTGGAAACGACCTGGGGTGAGTGGCACAGGTGGAGGTCCGTCAGGGAATTTGCTCATTGCTGCAAATGAACGTAGTCACATTTTTAGTCTAATGTGGGATTTAATGTCATTATTTTGAAAGTGTTAAGCAGATGACTGAATTGTTCTGAATATCTTATTTTGGAAACCAGTGACAAAGGTAGTGTGATAAATAACAATAACAAAGTGACTTTCTCTCTTTAGCATCAAGCACATTACACACATTTTAATATTTTTCAGAGGTCAAATATAAACTGCTCAGAAATATGATGGACTATTGTCAAAAATTCCAAATGAAAATACAAAAAACAATTTAACTAAAAATGCCAAATATATGTAAAATATGCTTTTGATTTGGTAAAAACATGTCTCACAGATAAACTTTACTTTTTTCTTTTTATGCACAAAAGTCTTAGATGTGTATTAAGTCCATCGCATCATCTTTTCCATTGCAGGAGATAAGCAATGAACCCCGTCTGTTTGTGGAGGGCATCAGTGCTCACGACCTGAACCAGGGAGTTGTGGGAAACTGCTGGTTTGTCGCCGCCTGCTCCTGCCTGGCTTTGAAGCCAGACCTCTGGAAGAAGGTGAGTTAATTCACTTCCCTCATTCTGAACGCGTGAGCCGTGAATGTGCGCTGGCGTATTTAATGTTGGAAACCAAATATTAATGAGACTTTGTGAACTGTGCACGAAAAGAAGCACTGAGAAGGTGAAACATGAAACCAGGTGACGGAGCAGGTCAAATTTTAACATCATTTTAATATTCTTTAGTTAATAATTGCTGTTGAGCCTGAGATCAATAAACTAAACAAAAAAATAAACACAGTTGTATGCTTGATGGAACTGGAACGGGAGCACTTGGAGGATGTTAAGCTTCGTGTGGAAAGAATGTCACAGAACAAAATGTAACAGAGGGAGCAGCTGGACGTCAGCCAGTGTCACATATTTTGCTCTTATCTGTTGATAATTCGTTCCAGTTCAACGTTTCCCAATCATCCTTATTCACAAAACATAAATAAACCTGCATCTGACACGCGTTTACACTAAACACTTGAATTAAAGAAGCAACAGTATTAAAGTTGTTGAAGCTACCCTTCAATATAAAATACCCTCAGGATGACTGGATTAACTTCAGGGACAATGTTTTGATTCTGAAAATAATCATATCGGTCTCTACATACTGCAGCGGGAATTTTGGGGGAAAATACTGTGTGTGGAAATTTATTTCACCTACATTCATCCCTTGTGTTACAGTGATTATTTTGTTCATATACAGCATTAATGTCACACCTGAAAGTTCTGAGTACTTAATGGGCCTGTCGATTATATCACACGAGGGGCCACGTTTGATGCCCTGTTTTTGCGTGTGTGTTATCTCCAGGTGATTCCTAATCACAAGGATCAGGAGTGGGACCCGAAACACCCGGAGAGCTACGCCGGAATCTTCCACTTTCAGTTCTGGGTGTTCGGGGAGTGGGTGGACGTGGTGGTGGACGACCGGCTGCCTACGATCAACGGGGAACTCATCTACTGCCACTCGAAGAACAACAACGAGTTCTGGAGCGCCCTGCTGGAGAAGGCCTACGCCAAGTCAGTACACCTGAGCCACTCTGTCCACAGTTTGTTTAGTATTAGATGTAGTATTGATATACTAAAATCAATAATAAAGTAATAACTCTGGAGAATATTGTCTGTACATGTGAAAAGCATCTAAAGTGTTTTTATCTCTAAATAAGTAGAATGTATGATTAAAATCCCAATATGTCAATTATTGTGTTCAAATGTATTCTTAATCTCTTATCCTTTACATATTCTTCTATTTATTATATGTATATTATATATTACATAAGTAAACTTGTGATTTCTCTGTGTACAGGCTCGCCGGCTGCTATGAGGCCCTGGAGGGGGGAAACACCGGAGACGCCGTGGTGGATTTCAGCGGGGCCGTGTCCGAAGCCATCAACCTGGAGGCAGAAGCTTTCTACAAGGACCAGAAAAAACAGGACCAGCTGTTTGAGGATCTACTGAAGGTCTACGACCGTGGAGGGATCATAAGCTGCTCCATTAAGGTCTGCGCTTGGCTTGAATTATTGCCTCTTTGTCTCTTTTCTCTCAGAGAGAATCTGGCCAAATGACAAACAAGCTGTTATTTATGACTCCATCAGGCAGATCCTCATGAAATTGAGCTCAAGATGGCGAACGGGCTGGTGAAAGGCCACGCGTACTCGGTAACTGCGGTGAAGAAGGTGCGCCTGGGTCACGGGCTGCTGGCCTACTTCAAGAACGAAACCATTCCTCTGATCCGCATGAGGAACCCCTGGGGCAAGACTGAGTGGAATAGAGCCTGGAGTGACAGGTGGGAATTTCTTCTCCCCTATTTGGTTTGTTAAAGGTGATACTCCATACGGATTCTTTCAAAGGGCTTCAAAATGTAACACATTGCTCTTCAAATTGAGAGGAAGTGTTCACCTTCTTACACATTTCTTATTCTCCACTTCCATCTTCTATCTGCCCCATTAATCCCAAATAATCATATTTTTGCAAAAATATAGCTCGGACTACAGCATGAGCAGGAAGTAGGTGCTCTAAGGTGTGCAAACCGACAAACACTCCTACTCATAAGCTCACCTGGGGGCATGTGTGGCGTTTTTAAGAGTGTGTGAGAGACCAACACAGTCACGTTACCAGGCGGACTACAGGAGGTCATCTACTTTCAAACAAAACCCCAGAATTCATGCAGCATGAAGATCTGCAGTGCTATCACAATGCTGGCGGCCATCTTTTTCTGTGATCCTCATGAGAGATGAGATTTTTCAAGCCAAAAGTACGTGGTTGGTAATCCATTAGCTAATGTTAGCATTCAACCACGTCCTGGCTAATGTTACCGTTCGGTCACATCCAGTGCGTTTCACTTCCAGGATGTAATATTATTGATATATTAGAATGATTGTTTTCCTTTCCAATTGTCACATAACAAACATCTAACACTGTCCATCCGCGATGTTGGCTAGGAAGTGTTTGAATGCCGTTGTTAACAGAAGCCAGTGGGTTATTAAATATGTCAGGTTTGTCAGGTTCTCTATGTTTCCTCCACTTTCGACCTGACCTCAGAGGGAAATGGCCACTGCCGTGTGAACATAGTCTTGTAAGGCCAGTTTTAAAAGACCACAGAAAACACACGAAGGACCAAAAACATTAATTAACCAACTTGAACAACTATGATGGAATGTGATTTGGTGCTGGGATTTGGATTTAGTTACTTGAGTCTGGAGTCTATTCTTACTGAGACTTTCTGTGTGTTATACGTCTTCTGTGACATGGTAAGTGTTGTTAACCGACTCTGGGATGAGTAGAGCTGCTACATTAGTGGCAGTTATCTGGATCCAGTTAAGGAATACATATGAAAGTAATTTGCCAGGAGATGATCATGACTCTGTGGAGCGTGTGAGGTAAAAGAAGAGAAGGCGATAATGCTTCAAGTCAGTTTTTAAATCCAATGTGATGTACATCTGACTTTTAAAGCCACAGTTTAGAATGATTTATTTGTATCTAGCACTACCCGAGAAGTGTGTTAACAATCTTCTTTTACCTTGCTTGCTGGTCATCAGCTCTGAAGAATGGTCAAAGGTCGGAGACACCGAGCGAGGCAACCTCGGCATCACAGTTGAAGATGACGGGGAGTTCTGGTGAGTTTCTCTGGTTGCGACAGAACCACCTGCGGAGTTTATCTCCTCTTTCAACATTAATAATGCAGTTTCCCATTCACATCCACAGGATGTCATTCACAGACTGGTGCCAGTGCTTCACAGACGCAGATGTCTGCCGTCTCATCAACACCTCGCTGATCAGTGTTCACAAGACGTGGCATGAGGTCGTGCACTTCGGGAGCTGGACCAAAAACGCAGAGCCGCTGTTGAACCGCTGCGGTGGCTGTTCCAACCACAAGCGGACATTCCTGCAGAACCCACAGGTACTGAACGCTCCAGAAGGACTCTTTCATCACTGATACTGATACACATTTATCTATCTATATATATATATATATATTCACCTCTTGTCATCTTCTTTTACAGTACTTGTTCGATGTCACAAAGGAGGTTGATGAGGTCCTCATCTCCTTGCAACAAAAAGACATTAGAATCCAAAAAAAAGTTGGTAGAGGAGACAATCTAAGCATTGGCTTTGGTGTTTTCAAGGTAATGTATATTATCACACTTTCATCCATACTTTATTATGAAACATTGCACAAGTATCAAGGCGAGACTGACTAAATGCGAGTTCATCACAGAGGAAATGATGTTAGCCTGGGATGAGGACGTCAGTCAGAGGTCAGTTAGTTTTGGGGGAGAACAGGGTCATTTCATTACATGTTGGCTCATTCTGGATGAAGACTTTGGCTTCGTTTGACTTTTCCACTTGTTTGTTGAGCAGCTGTTGGATGATTGTAATGACAGGCAGACATTACTAAATAGGGTTATCAGAAACAAAACAGATAATTTCAACAAGAAACTAAATCATACGTGATTAAACAAAAAAAAAAACAAAAAAAAAACAAATACTTTCACAGAATGTGAAGTGCAGCCAAACACATTTAGACACAGTTCTTTTTTAACTCCCAGGAAGGTGAAAAGAGTTCAGACGTCTGTGTTCTGGTACCGGGCTCCTGCTGCTGTCAGAATCTGATGCATTGTGGTCGAATGTGAAAGAAAGCCGTGCGTGTTGCATTCCTTCAGCTTTAGAATATAATGTGCATAATGTTTAGCATGTGAAAACAAAAAATTCACAAAAAAAAGCTAAAAAGAATAAATAAAAGTGAAATACTGTATGAGTTTCGCAGTTGAGATGATTGTGCCTGGAACAGAGGGGTTTTTTTTGGTTTTTTTTTCACGTGACAGGGTGGTCTCCCCAGAGGGCTCCAGACTGTTTCTGTGGTCACTCACTTGGCATGGAAAAGCCTTCATGTCTGTGATTTGGTTAAAGAGCTGCAGCACTTTTGGGAAATGTGACTGTTTCTCCCTCTTTCCCAGAGTCTCAAACTAATAAATACTCTAGGAAAGACCTTTTTTCATATATTCGGTGCAGTCTGAAGTTGTGTCCGACAACACCAGCTTGGCTCAGTTGTTAAAGTGTCTCAAATAACATAATCAAGACCCCATAGGCATCCAGGAGTTGAGGGAACCTGAGCAAGTAAACAACAGTGGCTGAGCGGCAGCCCGCGGTCTCAGACTTTAAAAGACCCCTCATCTAACACATTTATAGACAAACAAACCAGTAAACTCAGTAATGCGTCTCAAGAAAGTTCTCAACTGAATTGTAAAGTCAACACAGTCCTCTCCTGCAGCTGTAAAAACCTGCCAAACTAGATTTTATCCGGCCGGCTGCGATTAGATTGCCACATTCAAATGTGGCAATGCTGACGTCACATTTCCCGCAATGTGATTTACTTGTCTGAGATCTAAGTTTAAACACACACACGCACGCCGGCATACACACACATGCACACACATACTATTCACTCTTATCGTGCTTACAGAAGTGCTGCCAAAGCGGCAAGGCTCTGGAAACCAGTAAATGTTAGGGCCACAAGGAGCAAGTGACTTGCACACTGATGAGCTGCAGTGAGAGATCCTCCAGCTGACGGACTGCAGACCCTCACTTTACATTTTCTTGTTTGAGAAGTTTGTCAGTGGACATCACAGCAACTCAGTGATAGCCTGAGTTTTCAGCACTTACTATGCTAACCTGGGGCTGTTTGTGCTCAGACAAGAACAATATGCGGTGTGATCCAGGGGCCGGTCCGACAGGATTTCTTTGTTGTTTAACCGACACACAGGTCATGTCACCAGTGCAACGATTAAATTGGTCTCTATTGTCAATAACACTATAAAATAAATAATAAAAAATTAAAAAAAAAACACCCTCATGTTAAATACAAATTCTATTCTCTATTCTGCCACCAGGAGGCAGAAGAATGTGTGTATTGCCTGTTATTTACAGTTTTAACCTGAACTATTCTGAGACGAGGACCAGCATCATCTCCAGTTGCTGATCATATTCAGGTTGTCACGTTAGAAACCTGGTTGTTCGTATCCGCGTTTAGGTGATTCCCACAGCATCCAGGTTCACGGTCGTCTGTGTTCAGCTGTGTCTTCGATCTGATTCAGATTTTTTTTTTACATTGGCCCATTTTAGCTCTCAAACTGCGTACGCGTTGCACCACATGAAATACGTTAAAGTTAAAGGACAAGTTCACGCAAAGGTTAAAATTTGTTCATCACCTGCTCAGCCTCAAGCTGATGGAAAGTCCGGTGGAGTTTTGAAGTCAGCAAAACAAATTGTGGAGCGGCGTTCTTCTGAACAACAGATTACACCAAAAATCCTGCATCCAAACCCACCCTGTATGCAAGGAAATATATTATCATGGACTATATGTTAAAAGTCTATTCACAGCAACTTCCCTTGTCTTGTCATGTAGTTTATTCCGTCTTTGACAAACATGAGAGAATGCTCTTCTATCTCAGCCACTGTGTTCAGCGCCAACAAACAATGCTCAGAGACCTGCATCCGGTCAATGTAAACCAATGTAAGCCAGTGATTTATTTTCATTTAATTCTCTAATCAAAGCCCAAATGTGTTTGTTTTTTTTTCATTCGCAGGTGGAACTGAACAGGAAGTATCGGCTGCACGACATCCTGACCCAACAGTGCGTGGCCACGTCCACCTACATCAACGCCCGCGCAGTGTTCATGAGAGTCACGCTCTCGCAGGGCCGCTACGTCATCATCCCCACCACCTTCGAGCCTCTGACGCTGGGGGACTACATGCTCCGAGTATTCACAGACGTGGACTCGGGCTGCAGGTACGGCTGCGATGGAGGCGTGATGTCGAAACCAGAGATGAGGGCTGTCAGACAGAAGTGTAAATGTTCACATGTCATACAATTATCGGGTCTTGGGAGACGTCGATGGGGAAATCGAGAATGCAGCTGTTCTCTGGCTTTTTCGTTTCAGACGCTGGTTTATGGAAAATCTCCAAGAAAAGCAAATGAGAATGTTTTTGGGGGGGAACGGAGACTATAAAACTATGTTCGAATTAAATCTCCTCTTGGCCAAAGATTTTGTTTTGCCAGATTTAGAGGCAGGCCTTGGCAGAACCGAAACATAGACCCAACTCTTGTTTGCTCTCACACGGGTCATCAAAGCGTGCTAGCTCAACTGCTGTTGTGTTAATGAAACATAATGTCTTCCATCTTGCTGATAGCGAGATGTAGGACAGAGTACCAAGATAGAGGAACTCCCATTTTTTTTTCTCCCAGCCCTTTAAGCTCTCCTCTACTCTCACAGGGAGTTGACAGAGGATAAACCACGAGTCAGATGCTGGAGTTCATTCCTCGGATACCCACAAGCTGTGAGTCATGTCTACGTCCATGAAGCCGAGGGGCTGCAGAACCAGGACAGCTCAGGAGGTCAGAGGACTTTACGCCAAACCTACTAATCGCTTTGATCAGCCTGTGGTCCAATACGTTCGTTTGCTGAGGTGTGTCTTTTACATGTTTCCACGCAGGTGCAGACCCCTATGTGATCATATACTGCGAGGGCCGCTCAGTAAGATCCACCATCAAGAAGGACACCTTGAAACCAGAGTTTGCGACAAGCGGCGTTTTCTACAGGAAGAAGCCCAGAAAGCCCATAACTATAGAGGTGAGGCGGCAGCTCTTGGCCCCCGATGACAGTAATTCACCTCAGTGAAATATTCATACAAAAGTAACTTGTTAAGCTGCCACTAATATACTTCAGTTATTCTATTATGCTTTTTTTGTATTTTCCCTTTCCTCCAGTGTTTTATGTAGATTCTTGTGCATGTAAAAGATCTTTGAAGTTAAAAAGGTCCGAGGCCACACCAACCGAAGCGCCTCGCTCCCACAAAAAAATGTTGCCCCTGAAACGCCTTGTCAGTTGTCCCGCTTTTGATTCCTGTGACTTTGTGACATCACACTGCCTCACCATATCGCACTTTTGTACAATTTATGAAGAGCAGCTATTTTGGCACGTAAGAACTGATTTAACACAGCTGCTCTGGTGCTGGGTCAGCCATGTATGAGCTGACCAGAGCAGACTGAGGAGCTAAAACAGAGCATTCCACAGGTCAGAGAGGGCATACAGAGCACACTGATGTGTTTTTTTTTAGCATTAAAGCCTATGAATATATTCTAGTAGTAACCCAAAATAAAACTATGAACCTGAAAATGAGCATAATATAAAATAAGTATATTCTGTGCCTATGGTAACCAATGATAAGATGAACAGACTGAGCTTAATGGACTAGAAAAGCTCACATTTAACTCATGAGACAGATGTAATAGCAGCTTGTAAAGCGGACTGCTCTTCCTCAGGTGTGGAACAGCAACGCGGTGAAGGACGAGTTCATGGGCCAGGTGGTGCTGTCCGGGTCGGTGAAGGACCCGTCTTCCCCTCAGAGGCTCCAGCTGAGGAAACGTGGACGGCAGCAGGCGGATGAGATGCCCGGTTTCATCAGTCTGAGGATCTGCACTTCCACTCAGCTGACCGCCATCTGATCACGTCGGTGACCTGAGAGAGAGACGAGTATATTTTCTCGTCTGAACTATACGGTGAGACTGATGGGACAGGAGGCATCGATCAAAGCACCGACAACACCACCACCGCTGGATGCGGACCATGCTTGAGGAGAAATTTACATTATTGAATGATGTTGTTGAATTGTTTTTAAAGTTGAGAGGTGAGCAGGGCACTATTGGACAGACTGAATGTCGTTTTTTAAAATCAAGATGTTTAAACTTTTGACTTTTTTCTTTTTTACAATTTAAATGATATTGACGTTTTCTAAGTTGATTGTAAAGATATCAGATGTGACGCTAATTTGTCATTCGAGTCTTACCATACGTTAGTCTCCTTAATGCACATATGACACATACATCATGTATCATCTATTACTTTCATGCATGTTCTGTTCCTCTTATTGATCAGTTCAGTTCATCATGTTTTATTCTCGTCACAGTCGCCAGAATAAAATGTCTGAACACTACAAACATATTTAAATTTGAACAGCTAAGGTAAGACAGCAGCCAAACCTGGGACCAATGTTGAAGATGGTGTTTCAACAACTGTAGTCATGTAACCACCAGAAATTTGAACTAGACATGGGGGAGTTTCCAACAGTAGTGCATGACGTACTTAAAAGTCACACATAGTTTAAAAAAAAGATGTTAAAATATTACTTGAGTAAACGTAAAGGTCACCCATATGGATGTTCATTGAGTAAAAGTGTTAAAGTATCAAATATTAACTGTACTTAAGTATCAAAAGAAAAAATAAAGAAGTGATACTTTTGTTTATACGCTTGTTCTATGGGCCTGATTACTGACCTGTTATCACTTACCAGATCTGATATTCTGACATAACGCAAGCAAGCAGCAACTATGAACTAAAGTAATCACATAACTGTAGTGGAGTACAAGTACAATATCTGCTCATTGATCTTGTCATTAAACCTAAAGAAACGTACATTTCAACATATCCTTGTTTTGGCGATGAAGTTTGACTGGCAGAACCCTGAATGGCACAAACGACTCAAACGAAATTCAACCTCAGAACCATGAAAACCTTACAGGCATGGCAACAACTTTTTTGGTTTTCTTCCTCTTTTTATTTCAGTCCAGTTCCCAAACTGCAATATTTTGATTTTTTTTACACTCAAGACACAGCCATGCACAATTCAAAGTTCAAAAAGTCTATTGCTTCAACCACAATTAAAAATAGTTTATCCAAAACCTCATTTCCCCGTCGCTCGTTTGTCCTTTTTCAAAGATAGGGAAAGGCCTGCTGAGGTATGCCAGATGGATCAGCAGTTTTTACAAAGCTAGACAATAATAAGAGTAATAATAATAATAATAATGATAATAATAATTTAAAAAGTAACATTTTTTGTCTTTGTTCCATTCTCTTGATACACATTAATAGAGGAATTTTCACACCACGTGTACAGGTTTACACATTCAGAAGATAGGAATGTACAGGAGCAACCACAGAAAAGGGGCACGTCAGCGGCGTCTCTTGTCCCGAACAGAAATTCACCTTTTTTGTGCTCATAGTTCCGACCTGTACATGAGACAGAGGCCAAACGTCCAGAGGGGAGGCCGGCGGAGCTTCCTGACAAGGCCACCCACACCTACCGCACGCACACATACATGTACTAACACTCAGCAGTGGTACTCGGGACAGACTGTGTGGGCCCGCACACAGAGTGCTGCATCCAAAACCGGCTCTCTGTCCAGATGAAGGAGTGTCCGACAAAGCCCCCCAAAGCAGCAGAGCTGGATCCAGGAGTGTGGAGACGGCGCGTGTGTGTGTTTGCTTTTTCTCTCTCTCTCTCTCTTTTTTTTTTTTTTTTTGATTCCCCAGGGTGCAAAACATTTATTGATACATAGAGCAACCTGAATATTGTCATTTTAAGTTACATAATTCTGAAAAAAAAAAGGGGGCGGGGTGGGTGGTTGTCCCACCATATTTACATACATACATACATATCCTAACAATCTTAACCTATTTGAAGATGAAATACAGTGTATAGTTTGTTTTACATGCATGAATTCTGTTGCGTCCTCCGGTCTAGCGTCACTCCTTCATCTTCTGTAAATTTGCTGTACAATGGAGGTACAATATGACTAAGCAGCTACCCTGCACCTCAGAGTCAAGGTGGACAACACGAGTGAGGCATCTTCTAGTGCAGATTGAGGTAGCCCCCTAACACACACACACACACACACACGCAGACACACACGCTCGCACGCGGAGGGATGCTACACGGGAAATTGCCAGACGAAGCTACCAAGCACTGACACTTCTGTACAGGAGTTCAAACGCCAACCAGGCGAGTATGGAGGGAATGTCAGCGAACAAAGTGAACCCTCTTACTGCGGATTCTGTTTCCAGGTACAATCATAAAAAAAAATGGCACTCAGCGCTTCGCTCTGTGGATAACATTCCCCCTCTTTGAATCTGCCACACGTTTCAAAGACACCACGACAAGATGTATGGGGGAAAAAAAAACAAACCTCACATAAGACACGGTTTAAAAGACAAAAAGGACACTGAAGCATGAAGCAGGAGGGGTGCAGGTGGGCGAGGAGGACGGTCGGTTGCCCGGCGTTGTGGTGGACGTGCATGTTTTATATTCAGTCCTAACAGGAAGGTTTTTTGGGTTGCCATCTCATCCAGATTCATATCGTCACAGCCACATAATGTGCTCAGCAACACAAAACTTCTTTAGTCTGCATTATACATTTCTCTTCAGACTTTAAAGTTCAGATGTCTCTCCGTTTGTTGGGGAAATGATGTCAAGTCACCACAGTGAATTCTGGATATTTTACATTTGCACGATTGTTTTTTTTTTGTTTGTTTGTTTTTTTGTGCATCTTTCCTGCTTAACATTTAAGGTCACAGGGATACTCGGGGGTGCTGTGTGAATTTCTAATAGTGTGCAGCAGGAGACCTCCAGCTCACTATGGGTAGAAAGTTACATTTCTGTTGAGTCTCTGAATCAGCTTGTTTTTCCTTCTATTTCATACTTAAAGGTGCAATATGTAAGAAATTGGCCACCTCTTGAATTAATTCTCCAAACATTTAAGAGGCGGCATGAGGCTGGGGCTAGCTGCTTAGCACGCTAACGTCAGTAGATATCTCTGCAAAACAACATCCAGACAGTTGTTGTTTCTTCACACTCTGTTGATAATGTTAGTTCACTCAAAGTTCTTACATACTGCACCTTAATATAAAGAAGAGATTGGCCTTAACTAAACAATAGATATTGAATTTACCAAATTCTGATTCATTTACAACATGAAAATAAAAAACAGAAAGCCACGTGTACTGAATACCTCTGGATGATCCTGTTTCAGATGCTTATTCACAGTGACGGTTGAATTTGAACATCACACAATGAAGCTTTTTTCAGTCATTCTAATAGTTTCCAGCACCAAATGTTGATTTATCATCACAAAAGTATCAACCCCAATAACTTAATACGTTACACCTTCCTACATTATATCTAAAATATACAAGTTTACAAGTAAAGTTACTATCATTTTTAGATGCTGTTAAATTTGACCTTTAACGCAGGCAAACTGTGTGACGGTGTTCCAACACATCAGATGTTTATGATGTTAAAGATAATAATATTTAGCCAATTCTAGAGAGAAAAATGAGCGAATGAACTGCAGCTAACCTGAACGTCAGAGACACCCGTCACATGAGACCCGTATCTCTTCAACGATATGAAGCGGATTATCGAGGGATGTTTAAAGCTGGCATAGGTCATCTGAAATCTTTCTCGACTGTTTCCCCTGTAGCTGCACCCCTGCACACATTCACACATTCACACACACACACACAAGCACACAAATATGCCACCTCGAGGTGTGACAATCTGCAGAGGAGTAGCGGTGTTTCTCCACAGAGCCATAGTCATGCAGGCAAAGGTTGGGTCCCAGAGTCACTCTCTCACATCAGCTGGTCACTGCGGGTGCAAGTGTGGCCTGATTGTGCTCCACGGAGGGACTAGGAGAGGTAAGACTAACCCTATAGGTCTGGACAGGGAAGGATTCACAGGCTCTTTAGTTTTCGTCAGTTTCTCCTCCTCGGGTTTCTTCTTGAATATGAGCACGTTTTCTCTTCCGCTTTTGTTTTTCTCCGTTTGGGTTAGCGACTGCTGCCAAACAAGACGTATGACACAAAGAGATGTGCACAGTTTGTACACACACAGGCACGCGCACTCACACACACGCACACACACACACACACACACACACACACACACACTTGTGATGGACTGCTCTACATGTACAGAGTGCTGGAGAAGTAAACGAGGAGGCAAAGGTCTGTTCAGCAGCATTGGGCCGAGAGGCTGCAAGGCCAGATGTCCGTCCTACATATGAGGCCTGGGGGTCTTTTGTCCTTGTGCTGTCACTGTAAGTCACACAAACCCCCCCTCTCCTTGTGCTGTCGCCGTCACGTCACCCACCACCCCATACACCCAAGCCCCTGCCCCCATGAACGCACACATCACAGGCAGGGCTCCAGCCTCGGGTGGGGACACCTAGGGCACACCCTAGCGACTGCTGTTCTTTATGGCTTCCTTCGCAGCTACAATCAGAGGCGTCAGGCTGGATAGAGGCTTCGCCAGCTTGAGGAAGGAATGCTGCAGAGGACAGAAAGCATGAAAAAAGTTAGATACTGAGCCAAAGAGAGATAAAATTATAAATTGTTTACTTTAAGTGATGATTTGGTGACAACTCAAGGATGTGCAGAAGCAGGGGTCTAATAACAGACACTCGCCAAGTCTGAAATCCATTTTTATCTCAGTTTGGGATGACATTTAGGATCTCTGGTACTTATAAAATATATCAGTGCTGCATTTAGGAAAAAATCTTATCAAGGAAAAAGATATTAGGCTACAGGACTGTCCTAATTGAAGCATTTCTTAAGTTCCTTAGGATAGAACAGATCTAGCCCAAAAATGGCAAAGGGTTCTACCTGGAGTAGTTCCTTGGCGGAGCCTCTGCGGTCCACATCCATCTCCAGACAGCGGTTGAGGAAGTCTCTGAACACAGATGACAGCCTCTCTGGGTTTTGCAGCTCTGGAGTCCCGTTGGTAGCTATCAGGTACAGCGCCTGGAAATATGGAGGAAACAGACTGCCGCATGAGGGCACCACAAAAATCTGCCTGCATGCCGTACGACCACCAGCGTGGTAACATCATGAGTCGTGTGTCCTGGCTGCACTTCCTGTCTTACCCTGAGTGGATTCTCATTCAGATAGGGCGGTTCTCCCTCCACCATCTCTATCGCCATGATTCCCAGAGACCAGATATCCACTTTCGGGCCGTACGCCTTCCGGGTCACCACCTCTGGTGCCATCCAGTAGGGCGTTCCCACCATCGTGCTGCGCTTGTTCTGCTCTGGAGTGATCTGGGCACAGAAGCCAAAGTCGGCTGCAGGGGGAGACAGAGGGAGAGAGGAGTGGTGGTGCGTTAGATCATGAGTTTGCATTCTGCTTTAGTGCATAAAACACACCGTTTTCATACTTTGTATTTATGCCAGTTACATTTCAGAAGTCTGGTGCTTTTTTAAATGTAATTCTACCTTATAAAAAGACAAGGATAAACTCTAAATAAAGACTTACTGAGCTTGACAGATCCGTCCATACCCAAGAGTATGTTGTCACTCTTTATATCTCTATGGATCACCTGGTTTGAGTGTAGGAAGTCTAGGGCTTGGAGACACTGAAGAGAGAGAGAGGGAAAAAAAGCTTAAAAATATGCCTGAAGAACACACATTCACAAGAAAAAAGGGAAGCTTGTGCTAAACATACATTTGCACAGTCTTTTTCTCTTGGCTGGGCAAAGTGTTAAGGAGACAGACAGTCAAGTCACAGAGGCAGTGGGCGGTGTTGCTGATGTCTAAACTTGGCTTCTTACCTCTCTGCAGACCGCAGCAATCTGGCCCTCGTCCATGCAGGTCTCTGTCACTACATCTGTCAACGAGCCGCCGGCCAAGTACTCCATCACCACCCATAGCTCATCTCCTACTAAATAACTAAAAAAGGCAGAAAAAGAAACGTGCCAAATTTATTGTGGTTTTATTTTGACATGCACATCGTTTAGGGGTTTTCACTTGGGTGGTCACAAGAGGTTGATGCAGGCACACATGCAGAGAATACGAGCAAATCTTTCTTCGGAGAGAAAACAAATGGCGTAGTTATTCTTCGTTTAAAACAGTAGGGGGCAGTAATGCTCCTCAAGATGAACGCTGACTACCATTAAAAGGCAAAAGGAGGAAGAAGAAGTAGCTGAAGAAGAAGAAAAAGGCTCTGGGATGATTTGCTTGGAGGATCCCTCAATGTCATTACGGTAACAACGTGCAGCGACCTTGACCAAGATCTGAACATAAATCAGTCGCTGTTTGCAAATTAACGTCAGAGATGTTGAGACTGCCGCATGAACTCATTTGTGTTAGAAACTTGGACCATCTTACAAAAACAAAAAAATGCTTTACATGTGCAACACACTTATAATAACTGTACTGGATGATGAAATGTCCTTTATGCCAAACATCTGCTGCTTTCAGCTTTTCAAAAGTGAGGATTTCCTGCTTGCCCCTCTATTTTTTTAACAGGAAATGGAGTATCTCTAACAATTCAGAGACATCACCTTGGGCTGTGATTTCTCTTCTATATTTATATTCATGTGAGACTGACCTGTCTAGGTAGTTCACTATATTGGAGTTTTTGTTTTCCCTCATCACCAGGATCTCATTGATGATCAGCTCTTTCTTGGGCTGCTGCTGCAGGTTCATCTGCTTGATGGCCACCTGAGAACGAAGAGTCAGTCTGATTAGCGAGGACAAAGAAATGACATACAGCATCCGCATATTTTTTCATCATCTTAAGAATCTGACCCACCTCTTGGCCGGTTGCTATGTCGATGGCAGTGTAAACAGTGCCGGACGCTCTGGTGGAACAAAAGATCATCATCACGTTAATGTGGCATTGAAGACACTTACAGACATTTAATTTGCTAACCCTAACCCTATATACATTGCAGAAAAAAAGAAAATATGTACCTATGCATACAAAAAAACCATACATGCGCTTTGACAAATATATAATATAGTAAAATAAGTTCAAAATCTGTTATAAATCATCCTGTCAGTAAGTTCCCCAGATCACCATAATGCATAAAAGGTCCTCAGGTCTAATTGACACTAATTGAGTAATATTCTTACTTGGTTAGAATATTACATTAAGGTCCTATCAGCCCTATGTTTTGGTTGAATGCCAATATAAATACATTAGAATTCATTCTTTCCAGGAGGAAGAATCATAAACCATATGAACTGCCTCGCTGCAAAAAGTTCAAATCTTGTTTTATTCCCATGCGCGGTGTATAAGTGTTCCTTGTGGAGGGTCTGGAACTTTATCATTGAATTTGTGTGCAAAAACTGGCTGAGATAAAGACATTTTAGCTTGTATGCGCTAATTTTACCACAGAAACGAAACTGCTATTAAATTACTTCAGCGGTGATGAGCTCAGACGCCGCAGCCACACGGAATTTACGGTTTTACAATCGTCAGTCAAAGGAATGGAATGCAGCCACTCTGTCCCTATTTGGAAGTGTAACTCACGACACTGAAAACCTTTCTCTCTTTTTTCTCTCTCGTTGCCAACTGCACCTGTGCACTGTCAGAAGCTATGAATAATGAAGCACAGTTCCTGGTCCTAATAAGTTACAGATAACCCAGCAGAGAGTAAATAGACTGCTATCTGCTGATCGAGATAAGAGCTTCCTGATCAAATATGGAAATAGTGAGCATGAGCAGATAACAACAACCACACAGTTTTTATCTGCTCAGATGTGAAGAGGGGAGAGAGTGACAGAACAGCGGCAGCGAGGAGAGAGGGAGATGGCTGAGCTAATCTAGCCCAAGGCCATTTCAGGATACGGTTCTCATTTCCTCTCTACTTATTTTTTTCTCCCAGCCCTTCAACCTGACCCTCCCTCTGCCTCTGTCTCACTGAAGTGGTCACCACAGCTCCATCTCCCTCCCAGTGAGAGTGACTGCTCTTGAAATTGCCCCATTTCAGTAACTGTGATGACTGGTTTCATGGACTTACCCTTGTCCTATTTTCTCGAAGCGCGTGTACTTCTTTTTGGGATCCCCCACGCTCACGATACTCCCTGAGTCGGAGAGAAAGCAGATATATAATGAGCGAGCTTGTGTGGGCGCAAACAGCCATGACGGCCTTTCACACAAACACACAAATACACAGGAATCGTCGCTGTAACAGAGAAGCCAGAGAGAGTCTGGACTTTCTATTTCAGACATAGCCTGCCTCAGAGTGTAACAGCTCTACTTTTTTGATGCACTCTGATAATTTAGACGAGTGTAGTGAAGGCCACAAAGTACGTCTACATCCAAATTTGATCAGATTCTTGCTCCCTGTTCCTCTGCATATTATTTTGTGCACTAGAAGTAATATGCCGCTGGAAACCAAATATTCCAGTCCTTTCCTCTGAATCACCACACAGGGAATTATTAGACGTGTCCTTAGTATTGTCTCTTAGAATGTGTGGATTCTGATGTTAGGAGGACTTTACATTCAACAATTCTGGATGATTATGATGTTCTTTAAAGACTCCAAAGCTAGAAATGTAAAGCATAGTTATAAGAGGTCATGAATATCCAAAATGCATTATAATATGATCATAACTCATTATTACAGTGATGTCTATAATGCACTATAAACATTAGTGCATTGGACTGCTCTGACTTTACAACAAACATGTTTTGGCCTGCTCTTGCATTGATTTTATCTAATTTTTTACACTTTACTCAAAGCTACAGAGACCGCTTATAGTCATGTATAACTGACCTGTGAAGTATTACATCTCCCTGTATCCTCGGGACATTCCTTACTTTATGTAAAGCCCCCAGTGGCCACTTAAAGTAACTTATTATCACATTATGATGCATTGTGATAGTGATCATAATGTGTTAAAAATATAAAAACTTGATCTAACGATGATCTTTGCAAACATAGTGTGTTGCAATTGTGAGGTACTGACACTTTACCTTATAAGTCGTTATTAAATACTTTATAATTTGACTACTATTATGCATTCTGAATATTTACGATTGCTTTAAACAATGATTATACAACACTATATGTGCATTACAACACATCAATCATTTACAAAGATGTATTTACAGCTAGTTAAAAATGCTGTAGGACCCTCAGTCTTTATGAAACTCTGCCCCTATACATGTAAAAATTATACACAGACACATACTGAGTCTTTCCAGAATCTCCTCATCCGTCATTTTGGACTTCTTCCTCTGGCGGTCAGTGTGCCGGTACATTGTGTTGGACGTGTTTTCCGGCTGGACCTGCGATTCTGGAGGAGTCAACACTTCTTTCACAGGGGTAGGAGGCTTTGGTGGGTCCATGACGGAGCGCGTGTAGATCTGCGGGGGGGGAAAAGAGTCAGACGTGCTGAGGGGACTACAGTCGCATCACAGAACCGTTTCAACAGTCGCGCCGTGTGAACTCACAGATTTGGTGTGCTCTGGCCGAGGCGCGATGACTGGCGGCAGTTCGTCGTCATCGTCCTCCTCTTCCTCCTCCTCCTCCTCTTCTTCTTCTTCCTCGTCCTCCTCTTCTGACACAGGTGGAGCGATCGGGGGCTCTGACGATGATGTTTTGGCAGCCTGCGGGGTAAAAGCGTAAGTGAGCACAGATGAGCCATGTAGCAGCCCGGAATGGAAGTGTGTGTTCAGATCCTCAAATCTTTCCCCAATTAAACAAAAAATTGTATTTTTTTTTTTTCTTTGATTATTTTGTGACCACAGTGAACGGCCTGAAAACCCCTACACCAGCCATGTGCACAGTTTGAGTTCTGGCCAGCTGAGTTTCAAATTGTATAAAACAGATAAAAGATTCAGAACATATCATCAAACATGTTATTCAGAAGTGGTGAGAAAAATGAGCGAACATCATCAAACGGAAGTACAGTAAAAGGTCCAGTGTGTTGGATTTAGGGGGCTCTTTTTGGCAGATATTTAATCACATCAAGCTTAGTATCGTCTGCTTGTTAGCTTAGAATGAGGCTACAGATGTAGTTGGTCATGGAGGTAGAATTAGATTGGAAACAGCAGACAAAGTGAGGTGCTGTTTCCTATAAAAAAGCTGCACAATGGTGCGCGGAACCAAAAGAGATTGATGTCTGGATATAAAATGACAATGATGAAAATTTTGGCCTCCATGTTGCACCACCATGTTTCTGCAGTATCCTACAATGGAGAAATCAAACACTGGCTCTGGAGAGGGGCATTTTGTATTTTTCTGATTTCAGCAGCCGGTGGAAGGTTGGGGACGAGGGGTGTCCAGTTGGTTGCAATCTACAACCTTGTTGCTGCTTTAATGCCACTAAATCCTACACACTGGACCTTTAAATCTGTTGTGATACTCTACCCTGTAACAGTACAGCTGACATTTTGTCTAAAAAAATTAAATAATTCAAAGAAATGAATGGTTAAATTGTGGAGAGCAGTTCTGTTAATAGCAGAGCGAAGTAGTATGAGTCCAGTGAGAGCTATAGAGACCATTGTTAAAAGAGTGAGGTGCCATTCAGTGCAGGTTTTTAAGTAAGAATTTGTTCCATTTAACTGTGCTATAGGAGAAATCATGCTGCCACACTGCAGTGATGTGCAATATGGCAATGAACTGTAAGGTAGACATCCTCCTGATGGGGAATATACCTTTTAACAAGTGTGATTAATAAGCCTCAGGCATATTTATTATGCCTGATGCTAAGCCTCCCCCCCCCACCCATCCAACACTCTGCTAGCCTTGGATCATCTTCCTCTTATGGAATGGAAACATTTCATCCATTTCCAGTCTCGTCATGCATAAATGAAGCAGTGCAGCTTAGTTCTAGTGATTAAAGGGAAAGGGTCTGGCTGAAGGAAAGTCCCAGTCCTTCATTCAGTCGTACTGGGCCTCTGACCTGCTCCGAGGAGGGCTGGGCCAAGACTGCAGTGCAGAAATGAGTGTCTAGCTCACTGTAAGCAGTGCCATGTGTTTTTTTTTTTTTTTTCCTTACAGAGCCATGCGGTAATGTCTACAATGGTGATGAAGTTACAGGCACATTATTGGCAATGTGGATCTAATTGTAAGGAATATGAGCTCATACATGCAGCTTGACATTCATCACAACCCTCTGTGGCATGCGCCCCTGCCCTGCCATTTCAGAGACGTTCTATTAGAAAGAAGATAAGAGGTGCTCTTGTGGAAGATAATAAAAACATCTATGACATCATAAATGAACAGATCCAATCATAACCCCCCCCACCCGGAAATTTCAATACAGAGAGTGATGATGCGTCTAAATTCAAATACCCGTACGCATTTTGCATGAGCCGGTTGGCAGAATGATAGTTAAGAGACCAGATCTGGCTTCAGAGCCAATGCAGATATACATCATGTGGAAAGTAATATGGAGGAGTTACCTTGTCAAATAATGCGCTGCAGGTTCTAAGGCTGACAGGAGGCCCAGATGACAGCAGTCGGTTCTGAATGTGAAGGTTGAGAATGGGAGGATTTACTCAAAACAAACCCACACAATGTTTAAGAGTAAGTGGAGTTCAGGGGAGGGGGGGGAAGGGCAGGGGTACGCTACTGAGGGATGGACGTTAGGTCCATAAATTGTCCTTCTAACACCCAGCATGAGCGGGGGACATGATATAGGAGTAATCATGCCAACTGAGGACTGTCCTCGCCCCGGGCCTGGAACACATCTTCCTCTCTACCTCACGAATTCTTGTCAGATTTTCTTGTATAAAATGTTATTTTTATCACCTTTATTTGGATGCAACAACATAGACTATAACTTCCATTTGTGTTTATGCACACAGAATGTTGACTGATGCCTGATTTCAAAATTTCAAAAGATGCAATCCAATAAAGTGCTAGATTACACCTAATTTATTGTCATGTGTTGTTGTAGAATACACAAGCACACGCATACAGACAGACGAGTTAAAATGTGTAAGATGTGTTTTTTCTAACGCCTTTCTCTCTTTTTTTTCAAAAGTGAGAAGACGAGATGCTAGAAACCTGACGTCACTGAGTTCACACTTGACAGTTTTCAATGTTACCTTGCATTAGCTGGAAGGAAAGCATCGTTAATGAAACAAATGTCAGTGGATTCACTTTGACAGCAAGGTAAACATTTAAACGAATGTGCTAGTTATTACTGCAGGATTTCTCAGGATGAACGCTGGCTGTTAGGTGTTGTGTTGGATACTTGAACATAACCGTAACTCAGACAGGAAAACGGTTGTTGATAGAAAGAGAAAGGTCACTAACTGTCTCTACAACCCCTGATGACAATAAAGTGGCTGCTCTCAGTCATCTGTATGGATAAATGGTATTTCCCAGCAGACTAGTGAACATTTCTCAGTCGAATCATGAATGAAGATTTGAAGGGAAAATGTAATAAATAAATATCAAAGCTTGTGTGACTAGTTTTCTCTGATAAACTGTCACTGCCGTGAATGTATTGTAGCTATATGAACAGTGGTCCAGCTGTCTGTGTTGGCTGACAGATGAGTCCTGCGGTCTGACACACTGAAGTTAAATATCCAGGACTTTCTGGTTGGTAGTAAAACTAATATGAAATTACTAAAGATATGATTTAAATGATGGCCAAGTTATCAACCACTCAAGGATGGGTTCACCCAAAAATTACAATTTAGTCATCATCTACTCACACCCCCTCATGAGCTAGGGTGCATCAGGGGAGTAAATAACATCTTTTTAAAATCAATTTGGGATCTCAGGGGCTTCTAAGGACGTGGGTTATGCCAGACAAGCTATATGGAGCCATTTCATGCCTGTTTTTGGTTGTTCCCCATCTACGTCAGTTGTAAAGGAGAACGCTGCTACGCTGTTCTGCTGTGAAGCTCCAGAAATGTTTTGTGGACAACCAAACTTCCTCTGACTTTCCATGGGCACACGGGTGAGTGGATAAATGACTAAATCTTAATTTTTTTGGGATGATTTATCCTTTAAAGCGGCAGCAACACCAACAAAAGTGATCCTAGCATACTCTCAGGGTCTTTTTTCCCAGGAAAATCTAATCTAATCTTAATTTCTGGTATAAGCATGTGTCTGTTTCCTGTCAGATAAAGGTCTTAGGTGAATCTATTGTCCGGTAGTGGCGAACACTGACTGCAGTATTTAGCACATTAGAGTCTACAGCATGCACAGGGAGTAAAGATATTTTCTTTCAGAGGTCTCAAATTCGATTATGACTTTTTGGTCTGACCAAAACTCTGATTAGGATGCGACACAGAGAGCTTTCAATACGACCATCTTTCCATTTGACTAATCATCATGAAAACGGTTCTTTCTCTTCTTTAATCCTTATTGAACGAGACAAGAAAACTGCACGGTGGATGTGGACTGTAGCAAGTGATAAGAATATAAAGCAGAATGCTCAAGGAAAGCAACACACCGGCTCTCAAATATTTAACTGCATTGCAGGTTGGAAGAAGTTGTTCAAAATAATCTGTCACAGAGCATCAGGTAGGTCATAATGGGTTTCAGTATCACTCTGAAAAAAGACAGTTTGCTCTGACAGACTGAGCTTTGGCACCTCTCCTGTAGTTCTGCTTGCCTGCGGCCCAATCCTAAAATGAAATCCGCGGCACCGTAGCCAATAGCTGACTCACCTCTGCAGAACGTGGACCACTGTGACAGTCCAAGGCTGAGATGCTCGCAAATACCTCCACTGGGTTTGCACAACCTTTTAGACACACTGCCACACCCGCTTGCCCTTCACTGGCAAAGAGCTCTTTCAAGCAATAGCCTTGAATTAAGTGATGCTATTGTAGTTCGCCTGGGGCGGCGAATCCCACTGAACAGACTTGGATTCCACTTTTTCACCCGGCTGAGCGTGCACAGGCCAAGGCATTCAAAGCATAGATTACTGTGGTCAAAGCCAGGAATGAGGTCAGCCCAGCAGGAGTCCTTCTAGATGCAGTTGAGCCTCCAGTAAAGCTTGTCTATGGGTATTTCAAAATCTGGTTAAGTCGATTGGAAAAATAAACAATGAGCAGCAGTGGCTCTCACAGCAGTCACAGTTTCTGTGCAGGAGCTGTGAACTGATTGGCGTGTGCGCAAAAATCAGGGCATTGTGTCGCAGAGTGAGGGCAGTAAGCCTCCAGAGGGAAACGCACACAGTTTGCCAGTGAACGTAGTCGGAGTCTATCCCAGATATTCCCAGGTGGAGTTAGAGAGTAAAGTGAGACAGATTTACCGTGGTGTAGTCTGAGAGGTTCAAGACGAATCAAATAAAGACGCTGTAACTTACCTGTTAGGTAACTGCACTGATACATGTATACAAATCATGAAGAAATGTTTGCCCTCCATATATTACAGTATCTGGTAGAGATATGGCTCAGGACCAGATCAAATATTTTACTAAAATAACCAGGCAGTAGGAGGTCAATATGTAGTTGAGCAATATATATAACTCCTCCCAGCAAGAAGGGCTACGTTTTTTTAAAGGAGACATATTATGTTGATTTTCGGATTGATCATAGGTTTTACAGGCTTTAGTGTTCAATAAACAAATCAGTTTTCTCATACTGTCAAATGACGCAGCTCTGTATTCCCCCTCTGTCTGGAATGCTTGAGTCCCGCTTCCTGACTACCAAGTCTACTGTGATTGGACAGCTCAAACATGCCTGAGCCAGCACCCCTAACAACAAACAGCTGCTAAATCAATTCTTACGGGACAAGTAGCTTCTAGTGTGACATGGTGACGTAGTGTGACGTCACAAAGTCACAGAATTAAAGGCGGAGCTGCTGACAAGACATTTCAGGAGCAGTGTTTTCTTTGGGAGAGAGGAGCTTGCGGACTCTGACCTTTTATAATTTTCAAGATCTTTCATGTGCACAAGAGCCTACTTTATATAAAATACTGAAGAAAAGTATGTCTCCTTTAAACTCAGAATCAGATCGTGTGATGAGTTTTTGCATTAACAAATACTCTCAAAAGTCATCAAATGTATTGTTTCAGCTTAAAAACACCAATCACGTAAGTTTAGAAGAAGTAGTACTCACCAGAGTGTTTGCTGCGATGTACCCATGTGCTGATTTGTCTGAAAGAGAAAGGAACATTTTTCTTAGCCAGCATATAAAAACATTTCACTTTTCTTTTTTAAATATCATGTCATTGTGTTAACAGTATTTTGTTGTTGCTCACCTCCCGAGGTGAAGCTCATGTACTTCTGGTTGTTGACGGTCTCTTTGGAGTCGTAGAACTTTAAGACGTCCAGCACGGCCTGCGGGTTCTTCTTCTGCTCCAGCTTGGTGATGTTCGAGGTTTGTAGGAGTCGTGCCCACTGCTCTGGGATACCCTGCGCAAACAGATAAGAGGTCAAATGTTCAAACATCTTAGCTTGAGGGCAGGAGCATGAGTTGTTAATAGTCCTTCAACTGCAACTAGAAACTGCTGAAAATTGTAGCTGTGGTGCTTCTGTTGTGGGGCGCGGGGGTGGACAAGAGATAGCTAAAGCTGAACGGTCAAGAGTTTGAGACAACGGTCAGCTAGCGAGCGTATGTGTTTAACTATAATATAAATCATTTCATTTGGAATTACTATATTGAAGTCATTGAAATAACTACATCAAAGTATTGTCCATGATCTCTTCTGAGCATAAAGGCTAAAAGACAGTGGGGGAAACATTCTAGCCTAACAATTACTTGTTGATTTCACATTTCAGCATCTGCATGATCCTGCAGAACAAGATTTAACATGGTCTGAATACTTTTCCTGCAGAGCTGAGCTAGCTGTTTCCCCCTACCTCCAGTCTTTGTGCTAAGCTACCTGGCTAACTGGCTGCTGCAGCTTTTTTGATAATATTTAATGCACATATATGAAAGTAGTATTGTGAACAGTGAATATGTTTATTTCACAATATGTCAAAATATTCCATCAAGGCATTGCCATACTTGTTAAGCATGCTTTCATGTGCATCAGTAGACATTGAGCCTTTAACAGAGGCTGAATGTCACTCAACAAAGGGTTTCATTCATGCCATCTTGTAAACTTGTGGTTATTTTTACACTTAAAGCAACTGTCTGTGGTGAATGGTCTGCTGTTCTGTTGGTGTTATAGGCGCCTTGGATGGGGATCAAGGGGCAAATCAACAGTAATATACTGTATCCTCCCAGAAGAACCATGGAAGAAGTGAAATCAAAGTGGTTTTGGTTTAATCTTGTCTTAATGGCGCTCTGTGTGTCACACAGGCCCACAGCTTATCAAACGAACAAGGAACTACAGTATTTGTTACTGATGTCAGGGACCGAGTGCTGTTCATTTGGAAGTCAAATAGACCCGAATACACACAGTGTTCCTGAGTATGAGTGGTTTAAAGGGAATGGTTATAAGTCTTGACTTGCTCATCCATTATTTAATGAAGTAATGGATGAGAAAGCCAAAACAAAGATGAATAGACAAGAAATTTATGGTGCAGCGCACCTTTAAAGATTCAAAATACAACACAATGATGCCTCACCTCACTGACTGGGTCCTCGAAAAGGAGATACAAACATCTCTGTGGGATCAAGAACTGATCATTAAACCTTAATAAGCTTTTGATTTGTTGCTGTTGTACGGAACCAGTCAATGGTAAAGGACATTAATAGGTAAAATAAAAGAAGAAAATATTATGTCATCTAGATAAGAAACGCTGACAGATTCCAGTGCAGGTTGCAGCCGACAGGGGAGATGGGGTGATTGTCATTCAAGTCTCCCGCAATACCAACTTTATGTGGAGGAAAATGTATTATCCTTTGACTCAATCACCTCAGGGAATTGTGATTTTTAGAAACGTGTGCCTGAGACTCAGAGTTTTTCGAAGCACACCTGTCCCTGTTTATACTCCTGATTGTCAGGTGGAAGCGAAACTCACCGTGAATTCTCCTGTTACAGCATCAAAGCCAACATGAATGGTGTGTTCAAAGTCTGAGGGTAGGGATATCTCAGGACGTTCCTTCTCCTTCTTCTTGTTCGCTACAAGAGACGAAAACAGCCTGATTAGAGCCCGATTTCGAGTGCTTTTATAGACAGGATGATAGTGAATAAAGTGCATCAATGTGGCGCCGAGCGTGAAGGTGACACGTAGGGGAGGGATACTCACTCTTGTCTCCCCCTGGGAAGATGGAGCGCAGGCGGACCTTCTTGTTTTTCTCTTCAGGAGCCATTGGAAGCGGTTTAGAGGCGTGATTCAACAATGAAGAGTCTCGGGAACTACTGTTCATTCTCAAGGGGGGGGCTGGTGGTTTCTCTTCAATATCAACACTATCAGACATCTTTAGTAGCACTCACAATGTCCTGTGAGAGACAGAGAAAGAGAGCGGAGGAGAGAGAGGGTCAGTGGTTAAAACTCTGGGTGTATCAGAGGCAGGAAGGGAAATTAATCATCCTGGAAGCAACTATGCACATTCACCTGTGATGTTTTCAACATTGTTTTGCCTCACATTCCAAAACCCAAAGATTAAGACAGAATACAATTCATGTACAACTTCAACAATCACTTGATTATCAAAATTGAGTTTTGTCCATGTTGATGTCTAATTGTTTAATTTTTTGATCATTTGATTATTTTATCAGTTGATTTCTGGTGATTTGTTTGTAGAATAAAATGATTGTTGGTCAAACCACAATATAAAGCTTAGTTTTTGCTTCGCTTTACTGACAGAAGCAGAAGAAAAGTTGCCTTTTAAACTTGTCAACAGACAAGACAGACATGACACATGACTGAATATAGACTCACACACTCCTTATGAGATGGAAAAGTCGAAAAACAAAGACAAAAAATTAGTAGGATCGCTCAAATAATTAGCTTAGCAGTACATCTAAACAACTGGAACATACATAAAGCATCTTCAGAGTTTTACAAAGTCCATTTCACCGTAAAATATAATTTTTTTAAATTGACTAATTCTTTCAACATCACTACAGTGACACGACTTTGTACCTGTGACTCAACTCTAATTGATAAACATCTGACATTATCGAGTTTTGCACAGATAATAGTTATTAGTGCAGAGATGTAAAGTAGGTGTTGCGGAGGATAACGTGAATCTCTTTCCTCGGTGGTAACGTGAGTGTGACAAAATATCTTGATAGGCTTGATAGCTGCATTCAGGCACATCTAACACTCAAGAGTGTGTTTTCAGAGTGATGGCCTATTTTTGCATGAGGAGCCCTGTTACAGCGTCACTGGCTGCAGGTCTGCAAAAACTCTCTTGTTTATTTTTTAGACTTTAGAGATTATTTAGACACAGCTTCTTAAACTGTGATTGTAATATTAAAAAAAGATCATTATATGAATCTTATTCCCTTCCTTTTTGAATGGAGGTTTATTGGGAGGCGAGGTGGAGCCGTGGTGTCCAGTGGGTCTGTTCAGCTGTGAAAAACGGTAACCAGGAGTTGATTCTAAGAGAAAGTGGCAAGGGTAAACGTTCCCATCGCTCATCCACTCATCTTTCATCCAC
Organism: Acanthopagrus latus; assembly: GCF_904848185.1. Classification (NCBI taxonomy): domain Eukaryota; kingdom Metazoa; phylum Chordata; class Actinopteri; order Spariformes; family Sparidae; genus Acanthopagrus; species Acanthopagrus latus. The sequence goes on from NC_051051.1 coordinate 8,218,665, forward strand.
CCACTTCCCCACTACCATCTTAAACTCCTTCACTGCCTCACCCCGAGGCCAAGCCCATCATGTGATGTGCAGCACGACTGTCCCAGAAAAGCGGGCCATTCCAGGCCGCCCCCTCAGTGGAGACCTACATTAACAACAACAAAGACCACTCCTCGGCTCTTAGACGGCGCCCGCTGCCTCTGACAAATGACACATGTGCCTTCCGAGTGGCCTTTACAATTTTATGTAACCATCTCCTGCACGAGACTGCACCCTACGCTTTGTTAACTTCCCATAAGAATTGATGATGAGTGAAGGAACTGAATTACACTGATACGATGATAGGAAGCCTTAGTTTAACCAGATGTGTGTACAGTAACAGCATTATAACAGAAGAGCTCTTTGCTTTCTTTTCTGCAGCCTCAAATCCTGTTTCCTTGTGATAAATACTGGTCAGTAATGTGTCATTTCCTGAGAAACCAATTTGAACGAGACAACCAGAGCAAATATAATCCCACAGTATGTGTTTATTGTCTTTTTAAAGGGCAAAATGTAGGAATTTCTGTTGAAAACATTCCAAAATAAATTCAAATGATCAATAATGTGTAAATAAATGACAGTCTTACATTTACTTACATTATGTTGTCTTTATACCTACCGTACCTCTACTGAGGTAAGCGTGCTAACCAGCTGCTAACTAGTCTCTTCCCATTCCGGTCCAAAGCTCCAGTGCTTCTGAGCTCCTGGTTTGGACCGCTGGCTGCACGGCTAACTGAGCTAAATAGCAAACGACAACTTCGGTTAGCAACAGTGAGCAGTTAATCTGCTGATATGCTGCTCCTTATTTCTTTGGAGTATAATTTAGACAGGTGGCCAATCCTTACATTTTGCTCCTTTAACTACTGCAGATAACACAACCACTAAACACCAGGATTATGAACTGATGGGTACTGTTAGCACAGACCTCTGCCTTGATACTTTTAAAGCTCATAACACGACAATTTAGAGTCCTTCATTTCCTTACCACTACTGGATTAAGTACAAGTTTATGTCAACAATGAATTTGATTAAGTCAGCTTTTATTATTTTTTTTTTTTTACTTTATCTCCATAAGCGAGAAACAGTCTCTCATCTAATCTAACAGTTCTTCTTCCCTTGAATAGCATTAAACATTTATGAGTAATTAGGCTGATTCTGATGTTTTATTCATATAAACTAGATGACAAAATATTTGCCAATGTTTTTTATGTGGAGAAGTCTTTAAGATCAAACACTGATGGAGATAAAAAAGACTGCCAACACAGTCTTGATGTTTCCTTATAAAGTGGACTGTGTTTTTTTTCTGTTCCCCTCTGCTCAACGATGTGATGAGAATAAGAAGATTTGTTTTTTTCAACTCCACTGTGATCCTTCCGATTAACAAACCTCTCTACAATCACCGCAGGAAATCGTTTGGTAGACAGATAGCAGCGGGGACTTTGCTGGCCTTTCAGTGCCGGAGCTCGCTGTCGATGAATCGTCACCTGAGCGCAGACGCAACAAATGGTCGATGACAGTAAAGAATTACAAATACACTGCGGCTTCTGTCTGATCTAGGTGACACTGATTGTATCTATGAGAACTGACTCAGTTACCTTTACCTCTCAGAACAGGTAATTCCTGACCGATCGGTTAACTGTACAAATAAAGGTTACATGTTGATCCACTTTTCTATCTGTGAATAACCAAATGGCTACAGAGAAACTATCCATGATCTTACTAAACTAGTGTGTTTTTAATTTTTTTAGTTTATCCCTGGTATATTTCCAGGTTGTACTGGCAGTGGCAGTTTCTACCATGCTGGGTGATTTAAGACACCAGCTGCAAACGTGCCCTCTCAGGTCGGAAGGATAGGCGTGTCACTGACAACAAAACCCACTAAAACTCTTGTTTACAAAGGAATGTCACAATGTTGACACGCGAAAGCAGCATGGGAGCCGCTGACAACGTGGCTATCACAACACCTGAGAGGAAAAAAAGCAAAGTTGCCGGTACAAAAGGGAAAGATATGTTGAAGTCAAGACCTCACCTGAGAGAGCCTGAATTCATCATCAAGGGAGGAGGAGGACGTCCGAACGATTGGAAAAAAAAAACAAAAACAAAAACAAAAACTAACCAAGCAGGGCTCCAGACGAATGAATATCAGGAGCACCAGCATAAAACGTAGGAGCACCACTTATATGGACACGCAGGTTTGGCTTATTCATTTAATTATCATTAAACAAACTGTGCTCCCTTGGTGAAATATGACAGTCACGATCATGACAGTCTAGACTACTGCTAAGTAAAAAAAAAAAGCTTAAACTCTTTGAGTCTTGTGCAGCATATATTTGAAAGTCAAAAAACGAGTACTGAAAAAATGATGTATCCCCCTTATCCCTACCCCCCATGATCCCTTGCATGAATTATAGCCGTGTCCTTTGGTTGGTAGGCCGTGTCATTAATTTATGAAGCTCTAGGTTAGTAAATTTATCTGGTGAATAATTCCAACAATGTTATTATTAATTATCTCAGGCTAACACTTCTGCAGTTTAGAAAGTACAACTTGTGCACCAGTTTTATGATACTTTGTTACTTATGCTTATTCAAAGGAGCGCTGGAAGTATCACCCATCATAGTTTCCCTTATGACCTCAGAAAGAAACTTAAAACTGATCATTTAAGCAAGATTTGGGTTTTCCAGATTCACCCCTCTGACAAACAGAAGCTTCAGAATCCTATTTCAGATTTCATTTAAAATGCCGGTTGCTGCTCATGCTTCCTGGCTACAAGGTCGCAACCGTTAACAGTTCAAGTCTCATTTCCTGTCTCTGCCTCTTGACCTGTCACTGTCCAATATAGGCAACAAATGCCCAGAAAAAAAATATGCTAGGTTATGGATCGACACTATGTCATCAACAAAATCTCCTCGACCAAGTACAACACAAAACAATTTAAACTTTTATTAGTTTTGCCACAAAGACAAGCTAGCTTGCCTCACCTGGACTGCTGGCCACAGCATGTAATAGCTTGCACTGTAACTAACACATCTTCATCAAAAAGGGTTCAAATCTGACACAGTGTTGCAGATAATCCCCCACATACTGTACATCCAGCCCGTCTAGACTTGTTGCCCACGACGAAAACACACACATGTGCCTCTGTCCTGGTGGGACTTGTGCAGCTGTGACTGTTAATCCATTACCATAATCTTCTGGACACATTCTACAGTATGTCATGAAGCTTTCATGGGCATGCACAGAACTGGGATGTGCACAAGCCAGACCTGACAACAGCAACCGGGATCCAATCAATCAGGTCGCTATCTGGTCAGCAAATACAGAGGAGGAAAATCAATGGCTGCAACATCAAATAATGACGACGTGACAGGAGGTTCTAAACCCTTCAAACACAGAGCGGACATTTTCTTAGGGTTGATTGGGTGAGTCATACTGTACGCCCCTGCCTCATCGATACTGATGCGACACAGACTACACTTACATAAAACAGTGGAGGTATAGTGCGTGCTCATAAATAGGATAATTCCAGTAAAACTGCCACAGGGAGAGCAGTGTGGATGAATTATGTAGCTGAAAAACACGTCTGAGTTTGGTCACTTCTGCATCAGGCGGCAGCGAGGTTCCGAGCCACAACAGCAGACCACAAGAAACCAATTTCACGTATTAGGAATTAACTCATCGCTGCTGTGTGGCTACTCGTCTGATCAGCTGACCGACTGGCGGCTGCCACAGCAGCTCCGCTGCACGGTCAGAGCGCTAAAGATGGCAGTTTCATGGAGGCCCAGACATTACTGATTCTTCACTCACATAAAACACTGACCTATTTACTGCGCAGACAGACTGACAGGCAGGCAGGCAGGCAGGCAAGCAGGCAGGCAAGCAGTCAGTGAGCCACTGTCCCTGAAACAAGCAGCTCCTATTCCTGGAACACACATAGGCTAGTCTCTGAACGTGATAAATCAACTCGACGCCTGCCTTTAGCCTGATACTGAACATAGTCTTTCATGAGGCTGAACTCAAGGAATATCCATGACGGCATCAGTTCTTGTCAAAATGGTAAAGAGCATAAAAACGCTGCTGCAACACTGATGCACATATGCTAATTTGTCAAAAAATTACACAACCACAACCTCGTTCCGCTCGGCCTGCTTTGGTGGGACTTGACGTTTTGACAGCGATATCTGAATGTCTAAAAAAAACCACACACACACACACACACACACACACACACACACATACAGAGAGAACTACCACAGACACACCACCTCGACTCAGACATTACTGGGGATGTTTTCACATTTCTCCCCATGAAATATTAATCTATCCACGAAGAGCAGGCATTTTCTCTCCTCTTTCAAACATTAATGCTGAATTTGAATGGCTAACACAGGAAGAGGCTCTAATCTTGAGCCCATGGCGGCCCAGTAATGGCCCCCGCAGTGGGGGGAGGGCTCCATAAGCCCGGCTCTTCATGCCCCTGATTAGGACACGCTCTCTCTGTTTGACTTGGCTTTGGCTGTGCTTCTTTGAAGGATGCTGATTACTTGGATGGCATGGACAGTTAGAGGACATTCAAAGGATAAGGAGGAAGGAGGGGGGACACTCCAGAGCCGAAGTTTTAGCATTGTTATCTTTGTTATCTTGCTGCTGTCTATACAGAACATCTACTAAGATCCGTATACACTGAGTCAGAGAAAGTTGGCTCATTCCAACCAACACAAAGAAAACCTGAAAGACTCAACAGGACCCAGACATAAAGCACCAGAGGCCGACAGCACACAGATGTCAACATGTTACGGCACAAATGCTCCTCTCTCACATGGTCGGCCTCTGAAGGTCACAATTAAACACACAGAGTCACTGTGTAGATGCCACCTCCCTTCAATTTCAAATAACGGTTGGGGGAGGAGGAGGAGGAGGAGGAGGAGTTTGGCGCTGTGGTTGGGACTCTTCCTGAAAGGGACATGAGCAGAATTTATGGTCAGAAGATCAAAACTGCATGTGGTCAAACATGCCACAGCATCTGAAAGGAAATCATCTAATCCAATTCTGGTTTTATCTGTTTCTCTTATTCAATACAGTTGATATCCAAGAAGATCCATTCTGTCTGCTTCTGCAGATTCCAGTCTCCCTCTGACTGGGTGTGTCAGAGGGCGTACACAGACAGTAACCAACCTAAACTAAACCACAGCTGCAGGGCAGATATCATGGAAACATAGAATTTTAAAAATTGTTGCCATTGAATGTCAAAAAACATAAATGTGATCTAGACTTTTTGCAGAATCAATTCAATACCAGCACTATTGTCAGGCGACACAGTTTGGGTTCCAAGTGTTTCTAAGGTTTTTCTCTTGTTGCCATTAGCGTGGAGCTCAGTGAGCCCATGCTAACGGCAGTTAGCGGCCTCATAAGTGGCCTTAGTAGCTGACGGAAGTCTGAACACTGTCTGACCAACAGATACCAATTTGATTACAGGGGACACAGTAGATGGAAGACAAGGTGGGTGGGGACGCCTCGCCTCTCATGGTACAAGGTGTCATTACGAGACAGCATGGGCTGGGGCTAGCTGGTTAGCCTGTTCATTTCAACAGACATCTATTCAACATAATACACAAATGTTTTCGACATAACATCTGGCCAGAAAAGATGTATTCAATGTCTTGCAGAGAAGCACATGCAAATATTGATATCACTCTTGTATTGGCATTGGTATAAACTAGCGCCAGCAGCCAGGTAGCCTTAGCTCAGGTTAGCTTACAGAAGCTTAGCAAAAGAACTGGAGACATGATAAAACAGCTCTGTTGGCTCTGTTAACCAAATCTGCAACACTGAACCAGACATTTTCTAAACATTACAATGCAGTAATAATAATTTCTGACATGCCAGCTTTTGTCTGTTGAGCTTCCACCTCTGTGGTTTGCCCCCCAGCCCCACTTTTTTTGTTTTTCCAGACTCTGTAACTCTACTTTGCATACAGGTGCCAACGTCTGGTTCATGAAAGGGACAAGTCACAGCTACCTCATCAGTCTGCTTATAACAGGTGGCAGGTGAGACAGGGGTGTGAGTCTATTCTCAACTCATGAATTAAATCTTATTGAGTTCACTTCAAGTACAAATGTTTCTTTTTTTCCCCAACACTTCATCAAGTGTAAAGAGAGCAGCAATAAGGATCTAGAGCAACAATTAATATAAACTCAGTAATATATTAATGAAGCTTCATTACGAATTTGTAACATTGATTCAGTTGTTGTCGCCTTCCAGTAAGTGTGAAGACGTTTCTTTCGCTGTGTGTTAATTGCTTTTTGCAGCAGGAGAATTTCACTACGAAACAAACATGCCAAAATCAAACTTTTTCTCTCCAGCTTCTATTTTTAGCTGATACACATGCCTTGGGTGAAAACCGTGAAAATGTTGAGCATGGACATCTTTTAATCATGTTGGTATAAAAGCTTATACCCGTTAATAATATGCTAACTAGAGCATGATTACACAATATCAAAGGCGCACTGCTTTAAATGGCTTATTCACACTGACCTATTACATCCGTCTGAGGTCCGAAGAAGTGTCGATTCACGTTCAGCTTGCTATCCCACCAAGAGGAATTTTTACTGAGCCAGAAAGCGACAAATGAAACGTCGATTTCTTTAAGCAGTTTTGGTGTTATGCAATCCTGTTTCACACACAGCACGAGTGCATGAACATCTCTAATCAGTAACCGGTCATCTATTATTAGCCAGCAGCGAGCTGTCTGCGTGGTCGTGTTTTTTTTATGGATTCACAAAAAAAAAAAAAACCTCTGCTTAGACAAAAAAATTACACAGCAGTGAAACTGGGTCACACAGTAGTTTTGTATTGTGGATATAAAGATGAAAGAAACATGAAAGCTAGAGAACCAGGCATGGAAGAAGTACTAAGATGTGCCACTTAAAGGAACAGTTCACCTAAAAATAAAAATTCAGACATTATCTAGGTATTCACCTCCGTGCTGATGGAAGGCAGGGTGAAGATTCGTAGCCCGCAACACATTTCTAGAGCTTCCCAGCAAAACAGCATTGCAGCAACACCATCCTGAACAACTGAAGTAGATCAGGAATTTGTTTCTAAAAATTTAAAAAGCAGCCGAATAAAACATGAAATGCTCAAAACAGCTAGTTCGGCGTAATCCAAGGTTCTGGGAGCCCTGAGATCACAAACTGATTTGAAAAAGATGTTATTTACATCCTTGATGTGCGGTCAAGCTTGTGCAGCCACTTCAGATGGGGAGCTGCAGTGAAGATTTTGGCTTTAAAGAGGATGTAAATAACATCTTTTCAAATCAGTTTGGGATCTGTGGGCTTCCTGAGACTTTGGTTTTGTCAGGCTGTATTTAACGTTTTTGTTTATCTGCTTCATTTGTTTGGGACAATGCTGCTACGCTGTTTTGCTGTGGGGCCGAGTAGATAATGACTGAGTTTTTACTTTTGTCTGAACTGTTCCTTTAAGTAAAAAGTCACCACAGTGTTAAAATTGTAATCAAAAGTCTTTCATTCAACTATTTTTGTGAAGATAGCGTAAGAAATGTATTAGCAATGTACATCTATTATATTATTGTTTTATAGTAATTGATAACGGTGGGGCTGGTTGGTTTTAATCACTTCAGAGAGCTAACCCTTATTTGCACTGCTAATCTGAATCTGCAAAGTAAGTTGTTAGTTGTCTAATAAGTAAGTTTTAAATAAGAGTAAAAGTGGCAGTGTCTTGAGTGGCAGAAAATTTGAACTAATTGTGTAGAGAACCTTAAAATCAGGTACAGCACAGCAGTGCTAACCAGCAACAACTCTAACGAGACTGAAAAACCACGATGATTAGGAAAAAAGAAAAAAAGAAAAAGGCCTCCTGGGACGACTCCCTTACCATTAACCAACTGTCTTGCTCACACGTTGTGGGACAAAAACTCCTCATGTTCAAAACAAAAGGAGTGAAAAACTGGTTATTCTACAGACAAAACCCAGTTATTCACCGCGGCCTACAGTTCACCGTGACTCTCATTTTACCAGGCAGGATCCTTTCCCAAACTCCCCTGCTGGGGCGGCTTCAGAGCACGCTGTGTCATTTAATATTTAGTTTGGGTGAACTCCCCCCCTCCAGTGCTGCGCTCTCATATCCGCACACGAGCGTGTATGCACAGGCAAACCGACACACACACTCTGGCTACACGTCCTCAACCTGTCACGTTAAGTTTTCCCCTTTTTCAGCATCTCCAAACAACAGCTCTGGTCGGTGTTCGTCGAAAATGTAATTAGCTGTGTGCACAAGGCTTTTTTTTTTTTTAAGTCGGCGGCAGAGGTAAACAACATTCAATTAAAAGCATGCAATAAAACTATTGAACAGACGCAGCTGACAAATCTGCGATACGCTGTGTTCTGACGGCTTGAGTTGCCCTCTCGGGATGAGTTACCAGTTGAATGAAAGTAATCGACAGCGGAGCAGTTTTATCTGTCAGGTGGAAAAACGTCTATCAAAATGGACTAGCAGCAGTGGAACAGTGCTTCAAAACACGGAGGCTCATTCTGACGAGCAGACAAACACTATTATTTCTCAGCTTGCTGACAGCACTGTGTCCGTTTCGTTGAATATTCATTTGATTTTATTCAACGCCCATTCCTGTAACTGTTACACTAAGGGATTGTGATGGCTTTTCTGTTCTCCCCTGACAGAATGACCTACTGTACATTACCCAAGAGAAAGATATATCTTACTTTCAATCGCATGCTTTAAAATATGAAGCACTCGAAATGATTTTTTTTTTTTTGCGCTGATATTCAACTCTTCACCTTGACTTGCAAACAGGAACGTGACAAAGGCAGAAATGTGTGGCTGCTGTTGGCTCGGTCCGGTTGACGCCACCAAATTCAACAGATTGAATGCCTTCTTTTGCTTTTATTTGAAAGTTGGGAGTTCATTGAAACTTAGAGGAAACACTGGCAGAATCACACAAAAACACTGCAGTCATCAATTATGCATTTCCGACCACTAAGGCCGCAAGAGGTGCCCAAAACCTTGAATACTTCATACCATTTTGACAGTCCTTGTAACCCCCATAAAGGCTCCGTGTCTGCGGCTCCAACCCGCGAATACATGAATAGAGTGAATACACTGTACATACAGTATACCAGTGTTTGACGTGACAAGAAAGAGTCAGCAATGGTTCCCTGGAGGCGATTCGACCGTCCTTTACACTGTCCAGCCATCACTGTACATATCTCTGAGATTCAAATATTATTCTTTCATACCGAATTTGGTAAGTATCAAGTCAATTTCATTTTTTTTTTCATTTTTGAACTTGTGAGACATGTGAGATACGCCTATTCTTGGTTATCAAAAACTAAGCCAAACCCACTGCGACAAACAGATTCGATCACTGTCGCTCCTCTTGGATCCAACTGCACCCCGGCTCCTTGAGTTACAGTTTAAGCTTGCGTCTTGCCAACGTGTGAGCACCAAGCACGGGTAAGGCTACTCATGTTGTTCCGTCCACTTAAGAGACACCGGGGGGATTGTTTTCTGTTTGGTTTTGTTTTTTTGCGTGTGTTTCTTTTGCATTAGTGTGGCATGGGTGGGCAAATTTGAATGCCAGCTGGAGGCAGAGAGGGGAGTGGATTCCCTCCTGCAATGCCAGCTGGTGCACCTGCTCTCAGTCAAGTTGAAACGGTTAAAACTCCCCCATTGTACAACATGTACATGCTGTCAGTGTCTACATATTAGTAGTGTACAGTGTCATATTTTTTACCCAGCACTGTAGAGTTTGCATAAATGCAAAATCAGCTGTAGGTTGTTTTGAGGTGGGTGTCAAATCCTTCATATATGGGAAGAGACGTGTGCCTCCATTGTGTCTGTTCATCTAGACAGCCTGGCTCAGTGTACAGCTATAGTGCACATAATCATAATAGTCTAGCTGTTGTCATTACTACAAGTAGCCGTGCATTTAATCTCGATGAGCTGTCCACTGCTAAAAAGTATACAGCAGCGGTATGATTTTGCATAAACAAATACTACCATGAGACTAATATCGGTGGCAACAAGTGAGTGAAGTGAGAGGCAGCGTGTTGCCACACACAGACGTTACACCTCCACGCAGCCGAGAAACGAAAATGAGTTCTTTTACAGTTTGTTTGGAGGTAACGAAAGTGTGTTACAACACCGCTATGGATTACCTTCAGCGTAAAGGTGTTATCCACTTTGTGCCACAGTTTCTCTCTATCTGGAGTAACAAGTCCTGGATCATGTGGTCGTGACAACAGTTTTTCTATTATTTTACACTAAAACTGTGCCTTTGCCTATGTTAAATGTAATTTATGATGCTAGGAGTGTCTCAAATAAAACAATAATATGGGGAGATTTTTATTTAATGTCAATGACCATCTTCATCAACTTCAGACTTCAGTTAAAGTCTCCCCAGCTGTGTAACACGCTGTCGCTGCTGGACTGAATGTGAAGGTCTCACCTCTGGAAACACAGCCAGGAGATCCACCAGAGGCCAGTCGCTTCCTAATAGAAGGAGCAGTCTCCCTTTTTGAACCACATCCGAGGTCATCTGCAGTCTTTTCCTTTCTCCGAAAAACTCATCTGGCCTTCGACATTTTACATTCTGCCGCTTCCTCCTCTTCAGACAAATTCAAGTTCAGGCGCCCCCTCTGCAACTCTCTGCAAACTCTTGACCCAGCGAAACTTGTTAATCTCTTTAACCACCTGAACCCCTTTTTTCCTCCTCCACAACATTTCCCTCTTTCATTCTCCGCAGCCTCGATCCATCCGGGGCATCTCGTCCCTGCGCACTTATCCCACTGTAAAGGCTTTTAATGCCTCTTGATTTTCTGGAGTCTTGATTCCTTGCAAGACACTTCTCTGACCCTCTTGAAGACAAATTTGCAGTTTGCGTTTGATGCATCAGAAACAGTTTAAGTCAAAGAAGCTTCGCCCCAAACAGGGAGTGCATGGAGAGACACACACACACAAACACACACACACACACACATACACACAGACAAGCCGCCCTATTCTAAGTAGCAACAGACATCAAGTAGGGAGATTACGGAGGGAGAGCTGTGTCAATGTGTCAGTGTGTGAGCGTTTCCTCTGTTACTCTCTCTCCCTGTCTCTCTCCATCCATCTCTCTCTCTTACTCCCCCTCCCCTTTCTGGGACAAAATGGCCAGATGGCTTCCAATCCTACATGCTAATCCAGCAACACACAGACTGTAGCCCTGACACACCTACCACAAGACTACTGCTCCGCTTTAGACAGCTATGTCCTTAAACACACACAAACACCCCGGCACGAGGCCGCCACACATTTATAAAACTGTCAACAGGAGTCCTATAACAATAACTACGGCGGACAATGGCGGCATAACTCATCCAGACTAAGTCCTCAACAGATGGAGGCCGACTTGTGTGCGCTGTGTGTCTCTACTATCATATTTCAGGCAGCCCAGTTAGCAGGCTACAGGCCAAGATGAGGTTCTGTGTCCACTGCTTTTGTTAGCTGAGGTGAGGTAAGAGAAGCTGTGTGTGTTGGGTTACACCGGCCAGTGGAAAACATGGGGAAGCCCAGAACTGCACGCTAAGCCATGGAGACATGCAGGCAGACACACTGGAAAAAGGATAGGTTTCACATTGCAGCGCTGTGCCAATGAAGTTCAGCTTCGCTCGCATTCGTCAGCTACGATAACGTTAAATAAAAAGTATTGGACAGTTCATGCTTATACGTGCAGACTGATTAGATTTCTTTAATTTCGCTGACACAAGTTTGGAAAGACGCATGACAAATGTAATTCAAAAAAAGAAAAAAGAAATATCTACTTTGTTCATTTATCAAAGTGGCTGCTTTGCAAACCCTCATTTATTACAGTGTAAATAAAAATGCTTAAAATCTAACAAATTAAATGCTGAATTTCAATCTCTTTGCTGTGACGGTTTAGAAAAAGATGTATGCCTCCCGTCAATCCTGCAGGGTAATTCTGATACCAGGGGTTCGGGGAAATGCTACGATAAAGAATATTTGTCTGGAACACAGCAAAGTATGTGCAGTAATACTCTAATTATGCTACACAAACCTATTGTTTATACGTCAAAGAAGAGGACTAATAATCATTCATGAAGTGGATTCTAGAGAACACACCGACCAACTGTTCATTAGGTCAGGACTGTTGAAACAGGGCTGCAACTATCTGTTATTTTCATTGTTGAGTAATCTGTCAGTTATTTTCCTCGATTAATCGATCAGGTGATTGTTTGATAAAATGTCAGAAAGTGTCGGAATGCTGATCAGTATTTTTTCAAAGCTCAAGACGAGGCCCACAGCCCAAAGATATCCAGCTTATTGTCAAAAAGGACGTAAGAAACCAGTAAATGTTCACATTTGACAAATTGAAATGAGAACATTTTGACTTTTTCGTCACTGACATTAAGAGATATAGAGATATATGGGGCAGAATATTACCTCAGTTCTTCACAAGAATTGTTTGTTTTTAAGTTCATAGACCATAAAAGGATATTTCACTTTTAAGTATCAGTATGAGCTTTGTCTGTATAAGGATGTCTTAATATCTTTTGAATCAAGAAACTGCATAAGGAAAGAATAATTAGGTTATATGGGAAGTTGACAGGTAAAGTGTTTTCTTATTTTGGTGAATTACTGCGTCTGGTTTTTGATTCTTTTTTTCCGATGTAACAACAAATTGGTTTACTTTGACTGATAGACCATCTGTGCTTATTTTTCATGCATTTATTGAGTGAGGGGCAGGTAAAAAATAAGCTTCTTTTCTTTTATGGACGTCGCAAAGGGTGTTGTGTTACCATTATATGAAACATATAAAGCGTGAAGTGAAATAAACAAAGATAAAAGGGATGGTAGCTTTTGGTTGTGCTGGTTGATCACAGAGGCCAGTTGTGACAACACTTTAATAAAACGCCAAGCCCGTGACAAGCTTGATTTATACCCGCACAATTTCATGTTTACACGACAAACGGAGAACAGGTTGCAGTTTCATTTTCAGTTGCAGTATAACAGAACTCACATGTACAGTACAACACATCACCATCTTCGGACTGGTTTTCTTTCTTTGAAAATCTGACAGATTTCATGAGGTGCTTGTTCTACCCAGACTCACACAGACATGAAAAACACAGACATATTAACTGACCATTTGCATGCAACAGAGATAAAGGTGTGATGAATATGTAATGCTTGTGGCATGTGGAGCACGGCGTCTTAAGATCCGGAACGGCGACCAATTACCCGGCAACGGTTTCGCGGATTTGTCGAACAGCAGGATGTATACATACCAAACACTTTCTGCTCTATCACAGCATTCTCCGTCTGACTGTGACACTGCATTAGATTACTACTGTGAGGCCTGGTGTCTTTTCTGTGGACACGAATGAAGAGTGCAGTCATGGTGCTGGATGTCTGGACAGATAGATGAGGGAAGGATGGTAGGGCACGCATCACAGCTGTATCAATATCACAGGCCAATGTTCAGAGGGAGTAGCACCTTCAGCCTCCCATCCCCCAATTCTCCTCCACGATCATCTCGCCCTCCCTCGATCACTGACATGACTCCCTAACATCCCTCTTTCGCACGGCAGGCGGACAACAGGTCTCCCATCGGGCCCTGCTCCTCTCAAACCAAAGGATGACTGCGCTTCCTGGGTTAAGGAATCTCTCCCTCCCTTCCTCCCACCCTCCATGCTAGCGCTGACACCGACATCTGAATGAGCAGGGGTGATGGGGAGGCACAAATTAAGCTCCCACCTTCCTCCAGCGGCGGTGGCTGTGGGAGATCCGAGGCAGAATAGCTCAGCTTTCAGAGGAACCGGCCCCCGCCCCCACTCCGATCCCCAATGAAGTCAGGTGACCAGATGTTGTATATCTCCCTGTCACCACAGCCGCCATGAAGCTGCTACACACATCCATGTTAGCGGCAGGAGATGGAGGCACGTCTCTGCTCCGTGTGTATCTGTGTGTGTGTGTGTGTGTATGTGTGTGTGTGGTCACTGAAAGACAGAAATGGGAATGAAAGCCATTTCTTGGTGAAACCCTCCCTTGAAAGGCCATAAGTGAGGCAGTGCAGAGATAACAAAAGAGCATCCATCAGCATATTAACCATCCATCACCCCCTCATCCACAGCACATACAGCTCTGATCCATCCGTCAGCCTCGGGTCTACAGACCCAAAATAGCATTGCTTCTTTTTTGTTCCAGTGTTGCCACTGCAGCTGCTGCATTTCTCTAGGACTAACACACACACACATACACACACACACACACACACACACACACACACACACACACACACACAGACAAGGCCCACACAAACGCCACCATTGATTCTAACACCTCCCCATCAATAAAGATGCTATTTGCGAGGCACAAGGGAGTGCATACAGAGATGATGTGATGCAGAGGGGGGTATATGATCATACACAACACGTCCAGCCCATCTGATGCGGGCATCCATTTCCATCTCGGCCTAACGCACAGACTGCTGATAAAACAGCTGCCTTCTTAGCAGGGCAGAATGCAGAGTGGAGGAAGAAGAGGAGAAAAAAAAAGGCTACAAAGCACCCCTACATACACAGCCTCCCCCTCCTCCTCCTCTCCTCTCCTCTCCTCTCCTCCCTCCTCTGCCTCCCCCCTTCCACATCCCATATTGCATACACAGAGAGGGAATTACCTGAAATATGTCTTCACATTCTCTTGCTCAGTGTTTCGCCTTGGAGCCCGGAGCTCTGGTAGGTTCATCGTCAGCCGTACAGTCCTAACGACAGTTTAAAGGCAGGAGTGCCATTCTCTTGTTAGACCAGTTCCTGACCCTAAAAGCAAGCTTGTTCGGGAGGCTGGATGCTTCACTGGCTGCTCACTGTTCCCTAGCCCATGATGTCATCCACCCTGCTCTGCCTATTGGCTGAGAGGCTGAATATTAATGCAGGCAGCAGGTCTGGGGGAGGAGGCAGCCAACGGGCAGACACACTTGGTTTTCTGTTTGACAGACCAAACCTGCTGAGTGAGAGGGCCAGGAGGGAGGGATTATATGTCCAGCTCAAGGTCTTTCTATTGCAGACTTTCAAGGCAAGATCTGTGTTTCTACCCTCTTGGTACTACAGGGAAGCCCTACAAGTTGAACTACAGTGACACTCAGTAGAGTGCATACATCCACCAAGGCCCATCATGTGTTATTCCTTAAGAAAAACATCCTGTATCCATCCATTTATTCTGATCTACACCCAGAGTTACTGGGGTCTATTCTGGACCAAGACACATCCTCTATTCAAGTTTCATGGCAATCCGTAAGTCAGTTTTTGTGTAATCCTTGTAACAAACCAACCACACCAAAGCATACAGGTGAAAACATAACCTCCTGGGTAATAAGTAATGAGAAAAGGCTTTGCAAAGGTGTCTTTTTTGTGTGTAATGGTCTTTAACAGACTGGATTTGTTGCACTGTTCACTCTTTACATTTTCAAAATGTGTATGCATTTGCAGTATGAAAGAGTACATGCTGCACGTGTATAGTTTAAATTAACTATAAATCACCGACATAGTCATAGTCAGTCATAATCATCAGTGGTAAATGGAATTGTACATGTTTATTTTGCATCAATAATAAAAACATAATAAATAGAAATAAAAAACTGCCAATGGATGGAGAGTTTACTTTTAAACAGGTGAAAGCTGCTTCTACATCTCACCTAATTCTTTGGTTATACAAGATTTCATTTATGATATAACAGGCTTCAAATTATTAAAATTCCTATCATGCTCATGTTTATCACTAAATATCTGTATCAAAAAAGATTCCCATTACTATTTGGTAGCCTGCTACATATAGCGCCATGGTGTTAGGCGCTTTTAAATTAAAACATGTATGGCACTATTTAAACATTTTAGATGTTGATGAGCAGAGCAGATGATGATGACTGTTGATGTGATGCTGTTGATTAATTGTAATGCAACATTTTCAGCTTTATATTAACTTTTGTCTGCTTAACATGTAGTTTAAATTGCCTCATATACATTAATTGCATGTATTTATCTATTCTATACTACACGGCTGGTTTTCACATTTGTAAATTATACTAAAATGTAAAACTAAATATTTTCCCGCATGTTAAGAATTATTTGCCCAACATCTACACATTTCTTCTTCTTCTGAACGTAACAGTGACGCTGGTTTGGCAAGCAGGCGGAGACGACAACCAAAAAACTCCCTGCATTTGCCCTAATTTGCCTATGATGTCATCTTTTTCCTCTATCTCACCTGTGATTGGCTGACTGGCACAGCATCTGCTCAGTCTCATGGCTAGTGCTTCTAGCCCAAGGTGGAGGCCTATCTGAGGCTCTGTGAATCATGGCTGGTTGTCCTGACAACCCCTGTAATGTCGATTCCTTTTCGGAGAGCAATATGGCTGTTCTGTGACAGCGTTCAGTCAAATGGAGAACCTGATGATCACAAGAACACAATGTGCCTCATGGTCCTTTATTCACATCAGGAGGTGGTCTTTGTGATGTTTATACACATCTGTCATATTTTCTGAGAAACCCTTCATTTTTTTTTTCTTAACGCAGTTTTGGAATAAATGGGATTTCAGAATTCAATACTTGTCCGCAAACAACAATCACATGAGACTTTCATAAGTCTTGTGGATTTCAATCGGACTGAATCATTGATAATCCAATCTTTTTTTTGACAGTATACATTTCTTCAACAGCTTTGCAGAAGTGTTGCAACAGCACGACCTGATTAAACCCTGCCAGGAAAGAGAAATGCAAATGTGAATTCGGTTCAGCAGTGTCACGCAAATATCAGAAAGCAGAGACGAGGTTTTGCTCTGACTCCTGACAGCAGACAGAGGATCACTGTACATTTACGCCAAGGCAGCTAGGCACCATTACTACAGAGACGTGTCAAAATGTCACAACAAGCTTGACAAAACCTTTCAAGTACAGCAAAAAACATCATTTTAATAATATCGGCCTCTTTGATGTTATATTTTCTACTGCATAATCTGCTCAGAACCCTTTTTTATTACATTCTTCCCAATTTAATCCTCCCATGAGTCTAAAACATGGGTAATAACTCATTCATTAATTTTCTGTGCTCATGACCTCCGTACATGTGACTATAATTATGAATAGTCCCCGTCACAGTGGGGCTGCCAGAGCAGACATTTGGCTGATAGAGAGGAAATACCCTGGACAGATCAGCTGCCCATTACCGGTCCAACACAGGGACAAAGACTCAAACATATGACCGTTGGAGGGACAACGCTAACCTAATCTTCTGTTACTGCAGATGCCTATCAAACAGAAGAGTGTGTTTGTCCATGTTAGCATATTAGCATATTCCTATCAACACTAACAGACCTTGTACATATTGTATATAGCTATCACGTTCCAGATAGATAGCATGAGGTGTAGGGATGCGCAGGTTTTTGTGCCAGTAAAAGGTCTTGAAAGTTAAAAAGATCAAAGTCTACACCAACGAGAGCTCCTCTCTCCCACAGAAAACACTGCTCCTGAAACACCTCCCCAGTAATCTGGCATTTAATTCAACATCACAGTACATTTATAAGAATTGATTCAGCGCAGCTGCTCTGTTGTTGTTTGTAGTGCTGGGTCAGGCGTGTGTGAGCTGACCAATCAGAGAAGACTTGGTATTCAGGAGGGGGGCCTTAAAGAGACAGGAGCTGAAACAGAGTGTTTCAGACAGAAGGGGCATACAGTGCTGCATCACTGGACGGTATGAGAAAACTGATGCATTTTTGAGCAATTAAGCATGTGAACCTATTTAAGTAGTATCCCAAAATAAAATGATGAACCTAAAAATGAAGATAGTATGTCTCCTTTAAGTTTAGTGAATTACTTTTTATCTGTTTATTTTTCCTTTTATGGTGTAGGTTGTTTTTTACTGGGAGTTCAGGTTTTGTTGGCTGTTCTGGCCTTAGTCAGTTCCTGTAAAAGAAATTCCCTGTATAAAGAAATAAATTGTGTACACTCCTTGTCCTTATGTAATGCTCCCACAACCCTAAAATGGGCCATACCACAACATATCTTCAAGAGGAACCCATAAAAATACAGGAAGCACACTAAACCATCATGCTACCACATCAGGAACCAGGGTTGATCAATTCATGCCTTTTACAATCACAGTCAATGCTTTCTGTTATTTGGTCCATGGCAACCACACACATCCATTATAAGATACAAGATAGTTTCATGGTATAATCAGTATTTCTTCCACTTATTAAAGGGCTGTTAGTTCACTAACTGTCACCCTGTTACAACCCTGTAATCTGTTGGATCAGTCCTAATACTTCTGAGGCCAGAAACTGGACCCAGCACTGATATAACACACACATACACACTCGGAGAAGCACTTCTTTACGTGACTGCACTGATTAGTCTCCACATGAAGCTTCAGTCCATCTTTAATTTTCGAATTTGCCTTCATTTTGCAGATTCAAGTGGACTTAACAGGTGAAAGCAACAAAGGATTATTTGTTTCACCTGGATTAACTCGCTCAGTCCACTCCGTGAGACGAGCACTCTGAAAGAAACAAACTGGGACGGCAACAATGACTAGAAAGGTAAGACATTCTACACTGGCTGCGTGTGCCCTTTCACAACCACGTGACGTGTTCTAAAGAAGTACTGAACATATACCTGCTCCCTCATTGTAAGTCACCATAGATAAGAATGCATAAAATGTTTTAAGTAAAAGCCAACCAAAATCTCTCATTCACACACAGTGTCTCTGTATCTCATCTCAAAGACTGTCCTCTCCAGCAGCTGCACTGACTGATGCACTATTTCTTCTGTTCCACTATCTCTTAAATATGTCATGTTTACACATAAACTCAGCTGAGTATTACTCCAGGCAGATACATTCCTAAAGCTCAGATCAGTAGCTGACTGAACAACCTGCAGCTGCACTGAGGAGGAGCACGATTTACTAGTACCCATAGGCTGCTGTCAGTGATCAGGTTTATATAATGAATCCTATAAATATCCTCACAGGCAGAGCACATCTCTGTGATGACATTTTATAATAAGCCCTGTCTGGAATTTACTAGTGTTGGGAGCAGAGTTGGGAAGACTGCTTTCTAAATATAATATTCATAACCTTCATATCTCTATTACATACATGTGTCCTGACTGGTAATCTAGTCATTCACATAATTAAGTAGGTTTCTAACAAAAAAAAAATGTGCTATAATCATTTATTGTGGCATCTAAATCATTACATCTATTTTCAAAAGATGAGATAATTGTTAATGAAGAGTAGGAAAAAGCCAATCTAGTCAATTACAAGTGGCTTTTCAGCCATGCTAGAGGTGTTGCTTTATGGAAGACAGTGTGTCAGTGTGTTGGTCCACACCTCAGGTCCAGTACAATGGCTAAATTTAATGCAGAGCCCCTTCACAGGCCAATCTGACACTAGAGAGGTAGGTAGAGCATCATAGTTTAAAGGTCACTGACCAAGCTGCCATATTTGATGAGTTGGGATTGAGAACATGTTGTTTTTATAAACTGTTCTGTTTGCCAAAATCTGACCAGACACCGGCATGGCATAGTCCCGACATAAAATTGAAAACAACATCAAGAAACATGAAGTTGCAAAGAAATGTAATGTTTTTAGCATATTTTGGTTTGCAAAAATGTACGTCAACACCTATCGCAGGGATTGGGTTGTTTTAGCAAATGATAGAATCTTAACATACTAACTGAGATCAAGAACTTGGTAAACATTACATATGCTAACATCATCCTATTAG
This sequence comes from Acanthopagrus latus, assembly GCF_904848185.1. Lineage (NCBI taxonomy): Eukaryota > Metazoa > Chordata > Actinopteri > Spariformes > Sparidae > Acanthopagrus > Acanthopagrus latus. The sequence continues at coordinate 8,238,497 of NC_051051.1, forward strand.
CATTGTCAGTATTAATATGTTAACGCTGATGCTTGAAGTTGCCCAAGTATTTAGTGCGCTAGTATGCCTACAGATGGATTAAAAGATTTGTGCACCTCTAATTGGTTCTTAGGAAAACTTTTGCCTTTTGGATTAAAATGAAATATCGTGTATTGCACGGTGCTCGCTCAACAAGTTTTTCTTCACATCATAACAGCGAGGCTTTGAAATGCAGTTCAGTCTTTCATGTGCTACAGAATCCCTTTTGGTTCACCAACTCGCCAAGGCCAGCCATAAATCCTACCAACAGAAACATCACACTTTATTTATTTTTTTTTTTGGAATGTGAATCTGAAGCGTCGTCACTGCTGGTATGCAGCAGAATTTCCAAGAAGATCCTTCATCAGTCCAAGAGGAACGTCTCATTCCGCAAAATGGAGGAGGAAATCGGAGATGACAGGTTCTTTTTGTCTAGAATCAAATAATCACAGCATTGGTCAATCACTACTATATGAACCATATCAAATTATGGTTTGAGATGATCATATTATGGTAGAGTTCAATGTGCCACGGGAGCAGAGGCAGACGGATGCTTCAGAGAGACATGCAAGCCTCGCAGGAAATGATGATACATGAGAAGAGAGGAAGTGTGCAGGTGAATCCAGGCCGATCTAAACTTCAGTTTCCGCAACTGAGATCAATAAAAAATCTCTCACCTCTCACCCGTGCAGGAAAATATACCTTGTTATAACAACTGTGCGATTTCCCTTTAGTTATGCAGACATTAGGAAATGTTGATTTCATATATGTATACATATATATATACTACATATATGTATGTAGTTGAGTTAGACACTAAGATACGGAATAAAAGAAACAGATTGTCTGACACGTTCAGATCGTTATGATCTGTCTATAATGAGACTTTTGATACTGCTTTGAACAGTATAATTTCAAGTTATATTGTTTTTTATATCACCAGACACTGGCAATGACAGTCATAATATTCACAAAATCAAACACATCTTAAATCAAGTCATTTAGGGATAGACTGATTAGCGATGATGGCTGACTCTCGGATCATTCAGCATTTTCCTGATGGTTAGAATTTGTGTTTCCCCCCCAACTGCAGATAAAATAAATCAATCTAAAGATTGCTTCTTTCGTTCTGATCCAGCCGCCTCATTCTGTGGTGTGACTTACTCTTTTTACTGACTTTTTTACAATCAGAATGTGTTTAAGAGCTTTGTTGATTGATAAAGAGACGTGACAGTGCATTGCGCAGATAATCCTCCAAGAAATAAGCAGATGGAGCGTTGCACATTTGTCTAAGTGTGCTCGTGTGAGTGGATAAAAACAGAGGAGAGAGGGCTGGTGCATACAGAGACCGTGTATTAAATGCTCTTCATTTTACCACATCAGATTAACTTCTGTAAGCCCCTCCACTGGTAACTTGGCATGTTAAAAGATGATAGGTCACGCTCATCCATGCTACAGCCTCGTTCACAAACAGAAAAAATGACTTTTTGTGTGCGCTGGCACCACAGAGAATACCCCCAAAGGAATATAATTGAGGTTAGTAGGCCTCTATCCTGCTGATTATGGTATTGATAGGTTACCCACCGTGATGCGAGAGCTCATTAAGTCTGTTCCCCGTTTTTCACAGTGCAAAAAAAATTGCTCAACGGCGACGTGAGCGCCGACAGCTGAGCGCAGTAATTACAGATTACAGCGCGGTTTAATGTTGTGTACTTAACACCTTGGCTGTTTTGCCAAGATTTTAAATGTAGGCTAGGTTTCATGCTTCAACCTGCTTACTCAAAAGAGGATGCCAAGGCTAAGAGGGAGCGGTCCATCCAACTCTCGCTGCCGTGTGTTCTGGATTCACGAGTGCAGTTTGGGCCTTTACCCACAGACTGTTAATCTGTGGTTACCCTCGATGGGGGTGGTGTGCGCCGGCGCTTATGGAAGGGGCTCTAATTGACATTTTGCAGTATCACAGTTCGCCGTGTCTGATTGCTGTGAGTTTTGTGTTGAATGTGAATGGAGTATAGTTGTTTTCCTTGTGAATCTATTAGATGAATGCTTGTGATGCTAATCTAGTTTGAAAGATCCACGCAGATAAAATATGACGATATCAAAACAATTTTATTCACATCAAGGGAGAGGCAGCCCATTCATTTTTTTCGTTTCTATTCTTAAAGTGATATAAAGTCTCATCCCGCTCTAGTACTTTGACCACCACAATGTAACTTTTTCCCATTCAACGCACCATAACCTCTGGGTTGTAACACAGTCTGGTAAATCCGTTCTTAAGAGGGATCAGGGGATTTTTATTATGACACTGGTGCGACAGTGGAATCTACTATGTACAAATCCATCTTACACTGAAATTATCTTGGACTATGAAAAGAGGCAGTGGCAGACCGATGTTATAACCAGGGTACACAAAGGTGAAGAGCGCAGGGGGTATTATACATCCAACCCAGCAAATATGTGAGGTGTTAGCCGTGTTGATTAAATTCTTATCTCCTACAGGAGTTCACCCAAAAGTGAAATATCTGCCATTCTCATACATGTGCCAGTGAAAAGCTGGGTGAAGTTTTGTAATCCACAAACAATTCTTATATGAAAACGTAAAAGAACAACAGAAACAATTATATAAAATGGCTCCACACCTCATCTGAATTGAGTGCATGAGCTCGACCATGGTGTAAATAACATCTTTTCACATGAATTTGGGATCTCAGGGCTTCCGGAGACTCAGATAATGTTTCATGTTTTTTTTTTCTTTTTCTTGTTTCTTTTACATTTTAGGTCCCCATCCACTTCAGTTGCTCAGGGGAATGCTGCAATGCTGTTTTGCTGTAAAGCTCCAAAAAAGTTCGAAACACCTGACTCTCCATCATCACGAAGGTGATCAGATAATGACTGAAAATTTAAATTTGGGTGTAATTATCCTTCAGTGAATTCAAAATTACCAGTGTTTACCAAACTAGCTGAATGTAGAAATCCGGGGTAAACCAAAATGTGTGTTATCAATAACGAAATGAAGCATAAAAACGACTTGATTTGATAATGACAACTTACGTGGATCCGATTATATTCCTATATTCAAGACAAGCCAGAAGGTGACAACACTTCTTTCTATATCATTGCATGGAAACAACACGTCATTCAGTGTAGCTGAGTGGATTCACATTGTTGGGTAATTTTTAAACCTTTTCGCAAGGACATCCAGCTACGATGTGAGGAGGCACAGGGACACACCTCTGAATGTAAAACAGGTGCGGGGGTGGAAAACGGGTGGCCTCTGGGGGATACAGGGAGGAGTTTGTGGGAGCTCTCATAGAAGGTCAGGTATAATTCAGTTGTTACGCAAGTATAATAAAAAGGATGTGCAGGGTCAGCGGCCGGCGGTAAGCGGTGAAGCAGCGTTGCAATTCAATTCAACATCTTCTTCAGCACAGTGTCTCAGTTTTCAGGCTAAAATCACGGGTTTTCTTCGTCATCATCTCAGTATCCAACAGCTGCACACCCCCTTCCCTCATCCACAAACCAGCGTGTCCATATTCACTTCACCTTCGCTGACACGCTGAATACTTAATAAATAATTCTTCACCTCTCCTCACATG